>NC_087063.1:10133070-10263316 GCF_963678635.1 Symsagittifera roscoffensis | reverse complement strand
TTTAGCAGGTAGCAGGCCGGTTTGTGGTTTCAATCGTGCGATATTATTTTTGAGCTCTAGAAACCACATTAACTTTGTTATAGAAAGCATATGAAAAACCGCCAACTTAGGTAATTACTTTTATATCACTGGAAACTTTTGGGCTTTTTAGATATAAATTGGGCGGCAAAAATTAGGCTTTTTGTAAAAGTTTGCAGAGGAAATTTAAGTCAGTTTACTTTTTTTCAACGCAAATTGATGAACCCTAACGGAAACGCGCAAGGGGTCGAGCCCTTTTCAAGCCCTTTCAATCGTGGTTTACTTTTCAAGCCCTTTCAATCGTGGAAAAAATCAAATTGCTCGTCTCGATTGCCTTCCACAATAATTTTGGTAAGAGTTTTGATGAAAATAAAAACGAGTTTTTTCAATGCTTTTTTCCGAACATAATTGATTCAGTAAAAACAAAAAAAATGTCCAGTATTTGTTCCGACTTTCGGAGAAAGTGGCAAAATACTTGTGATCGGGGTGAAATATGAAATTTGGACTTTATATGTAAGAATTTTTGACAATGTTTTTTTTGTCCAAAAGGTAAAAGATATTCTACCTGCGATCATTTTTCGTGAAAATATGAGGGAATAAGGTTGCCCATTTGGCCAATTTTGTAGCTAACGCGCGATATTTTTTGAGATATTATCGCGTAAGCGAAGTTTATACACTTCTCATAAATTTTTATGGGCTATTTGTCATAACTGTTACGTTACTAGGCACAAAATCTATCACTTTTTACCTAATATGGCAAACACTAATACATAGACCTTAAAAAGCAGTCGGAATTTGTGGGGTATCGCTTTGATACGAGCTGTCTTGTTTTTATTCTGGACATTCTAGCATTTTAAATAAGTTTTCAATGGCTTTAGAGTCTTATTAATTCGACGCCTTTGCTACGCTTTAATTTTGTGAAATTATGCCAAAGAAAATTATTATCTAATGATGAGGTTTCACAATAGTATACAATGATATTGATTAAGCCAGATACAAAAAAACTTGCACTGAAAACTGATTAAAAACTTGCAGTGAAAAACTTGCTTAAAAAAACTGCTCGTATCATGAATAAACTCTAGGATTCGAACTGCCCTCCAACTAGTCTCAAAAAATTAAGCAATAAAAATTTGGTCAAAAAAGGAATTTAGCTTACACTATTAGGACCACGGGACAAATTAGTTCTTTTCTTGCGATTTTAAACTTTTTCTCCAATATTTTGGTGTTTATTCTGCAAAACTCCAAGTATGGTTATCGAATTCATTTAGTAAAATTTGACTGAAATAAAACCACACAATCCTACAAAAGTTTCTTTTAAACCGTTGTTTGTTCTGTCAGTATCAGTTTCTTTAAAAGTTCTTCTGGGTGCTTAAAATCTTGTAAAACTATCTATCTATTTATACAATTTCAAATTCAAATGAAAAGCTTTGAAAGTTAAAAACATATCAGGCAAGCTTCATACAATTTTTTTTGCAAATCTTGAATAATTATTATCATTTCCTGGCCTCGCCAGCGGATTTAGAGGTGGCGGGAGAGCGGCCGCCCCCCCCCCCCTCCCTCAAGATTTCGATCATATGGCGACCCAAAAAGTTCCATCTTTGACTATTCTTGGATCTCCAATGTTGGCTGACGGACCCTAAAATTTTTAGACTCCAATATATACTAATTTCAAAATACTCAAAAACGGCCTAAAAACATCTTTTTTGGCATGTTTTTTTTGAGAAATTTGACCGCAGCGTAGAAAATTTTGTCATATTGGTGTCTTTAGAGTGATATGTGAGAGCTAGGAAAATCAGTTTGGTCGATCCATAAAAAAAATCATTTCATTTTTTTTTGCAAATCACCCCCTCCCTTGTAAAAAATCTTAGATCCGCCCCTTCCTGGCATGATAAATTTTTTTTAGTCGTTTGACAAAAAAAAGCAAACACAGTCAAATTTTATAACTTTTCAACGAAAATTCAAATCAAACATTTTATGAATATGTTTCAGCACCCAGAAAATGTCTATAACGAGTTTTGACTAGAAAAAAACTAGAAAAAAACTCGTTTTTAAAAGTTTCATTCAGCCTAAATGATGTCGAATAGATTTCATCAACCACATTTTGAATTTTCAGCCCTCTTTATGAAGAGTTTTCTTAAAAATGACAAAAAAACTGATTTTTTAAATTCAGTTTCCATAGCCCTGCAAAAGTACGAAAAGAGAATTCACAGAATTGATGAAAAGCGTTCAATGAAAAACTTAATTCATGAAATGCGTAAAATCTTGAAATGTACCCCATTTCATCTTCAACCTTCGATATATTTTTGTGCTTTATTTGAAAAATAAAACACTCCATGCAAAAATTTTCTGTGATTTTTTTTGATCAATAAAACACACAAAGTAGAAAGTCGAACTATGGTGCTAGGTAAATGAGACGACATGCTATTAAGAGGGCAGGACATTAAGGCGATAAATAAGCGTTATTACTGGTAAACTGATTAGTTCGAATTTAAGCGGTTTAAACTTCTCAAAGACGACACACTGTGGAGAACTGCGTTTAGCGTCGCCTTGAAATCCCACCAAAAGCGGTTGGCACCTTAACAGTTCTAGTCTTATTGACTGGACACCAAAAACTATGCTTTGGACAAAAATTCTTTTCAAATTTGTGTGTTTTGTTTGTGTTTTCAACATGGGTCTTATACCAGATAGGCAACAGCTTTAATTGCATCCCGAAATCTGCTCACATCTCGACACTCGACACTGCATGTCTCCATTTGTGTTACACATTTTTTCGATAAAATTTTTAGCAGGAATTAAATATGCTGCTGAATTGATTTGGAATTACTTTTTTGCATGTACTAATTTTCGCTTCCAACCAACTTTACCAAAATCCACTATAATTCTACCTTTACCCTGGGTTGCAACATAACTGTGTTGAATCGCAATGGTTTCGGCAAAAATTTTCCGAACCAGTATTAAAAAGATTATTAACCAGTATTTTCCGAACCAGTATTAAAATTTTCCGAACCAGTATTAAACTTTTTTCCGAACCAGTATTAAAAAGATTAGTGAAAATTTTGTTGAGACATAAAATAGTTTATTTGGAAAATACATATTTTAAAATCAATATTTTTATTCGAAGACTAAGGCTCATTTTTTCAAGTTTTCATCTATCAGGTCAGAATCCTCTGAAACTCGATTTTTGGTCTCTTCTTTTGCAGCTTGCAACAAAATAACCGCAACAACACCCGACAAAATATAGATAGAAAGTGCAATCGGATAACTCGTTTTGGAGAGAAATTGGGCGACGAACGGGGAGAGAATCAAGCCGAACCGAGAAGCCGACTCGACACAGCCAAGCGCTAGAGATCGGATGTAAGTAGGATAGAGCTCGTTTACATACAAAAATATCACCATTATTGAAGCTAAGATAAGGAATTTGGCAACCATTGCTGAAAACGTGAGCAGAATACTCGGCATGCAAAAGAGAAGCAAGCCCAAAGAGATTGTACCAAGTGATGATGTGGAATACATTGCGAACCTTCGGCCGAAAGCGTCAGCTAAAGTCGTGCTTACAATTGCGGAAACGAGCTGAGCATTTGTGAACAAAATGTTTTGCAAGTAGTCAGAAGATTTCAGAAGTTCGCATTCGTTTTCTTTTTCATAAGTCTCGACAAAAATGTCACAGTTTTGGTCAGCATTCGGATTTTGTAAATTTTCGTAATACAGCAAAGTGAGTCCCAGACTTTGAAAACGAAGAAAGAAAAAAGCTGAGCAAATTGACACCAAAAGTATGGACTGTTCCAAATTCCTGAATAAATCGCCAACTGAGCCTCGGTTCTTAACTACAATAGGCGCCAATATGATATTTTCATTTTGTTTTCTATTGAAGCTCTGTATGACTTCGAGAGCTTTTTTTGATTCGCCTGAAATGAGAAGAAATCTGGGGCTCTCGGGGCAAAAATGAGTCACTAATATGAATATCATAAACATCGGCGTAGTCGTGAAAATAATGAATAGTCGCCAGCCCCCGAAACCCCCTTCGGGAAGCATGAAAAATGCCAGCACTGCTCCTATAATTGAACCACTATAATGGGCGATGAATAAAATAAAGACGGCTTTGGCGCGCAGCCGAGCACCGAAGCATTCGGATACGAATGTGTAAGCGATGTGCATTCCGCCGACTGCAAATCCGCCGACGAATCGAGAGGTTGCGAAGAGATTGGGACCCTGACTGGTGGCACTCACGATGACACTGAATGTTCCGATTAGACTGCAAATTTGGAGCACCACCCTCCGACCTGAAATATAAACACAAAACGGTGATGCACTCAAATTACTGATAGTTTGACATACTTTATTTTTAGATATTTGACGCCTTGAGCTTTAAGAAAAACTTGAAAACAATCTAGGTTGTTATTCCTATCAATTCACAATTTATTGGTTAGGGGACTCTGGCCTGTGTCTGCCTGCCACATTTTACGCGCCAATTGATAGTGAATTGGCTTTTTATACAATGAATTGTTTTTTTTTTCATTGTTGTACTAATAAAATTGCTGTGATCTCCGTTGTTTTTTTTTGAAAAATGTGAAGAAATATTTATTCTTGGGGGTAGCTTTTTTTACTTGAACCAATTTTAATTTTTTTAAGCATTTCTGACATTTTTTTAATATAGAGTGCGAAAAAAAATCAATGCCCTGCAATTGAATTTGAAAAAAAAAATAACCTTTGACTATTTTTTGGTACTAAGTACTGGGGCTAGAATCTTGGGATTTTGCGAAATATGATTTTATAAATAATTTTTCTTGCCAACGTCTTGACGCTTCAAACCAAAAAAGCAGCTTTCAACTTTTCTCTAACCGTATTTGTCGGAGAATTTTCCCCACAAAGCGGCCCCGACACACATTCCGATGTAAGTAGAAGAGGTGAGAAGAGCCTCCTGGAAGGCAGAAATTTCCCACTCACAGAGCAGCACAGGACCTACAGATAAAAAATATCATAAAACTGGGGCTATTCTCATGGAAGAAACACGGAGTGCACCAAAATCTTCTATCAAGCAAAGTCCTTTAAACTGTCCCAAAAATGCTGAGTTATATCCTAAAAACCTTAGAAATTTCGAGTGTCATTATCAGTTCGGATACTATAAATTTAAGGCAACCGGTATTTCTGGCACGAGGGTTTCGCACACTGTCAGATATATTCCCTTTACAAAGAAATAGTTGCCAACTAAAGATGAGTTAAGAAATGGTCTCAATATCAATTCTCAAAAAGTTTCGGTATCGTCAGAATTTTCAGAAAATTAACTAACATCGATTTTAGGGGTTCTGTATTCAAAATAAAACTAAATTTAACAGGTCAAAAGAATAAAATGAGTTAAATTGGAACACATTCTAACACGTGTGGTTTATTCTGTGTTTTGGTACTCCCTCAAGGACGCAGCAAAAAATGATTTGGTTCAAAATTCATTAGTACAAAAAAATTTTTCGAAACCAAAAAACCCAAGAAGTTTGAAAAATAATTGAAAAAAGATGAACCGTTAAAAAACAGCAGACAAACTGCAAAAAAAAAACATTAGACCATAAATGAACTTATGGTTATTATCGAAAGATTCAAAGGTAACAGAAAAAACTCAAAAGGCATGATCAATATTCAAAAAACTACCTAGGGGAAAACTCACAAAAATAGGTTAAACTAGGTTATTTATTCACATTGACAAAAATTGCGTGGTAACAAAAATATTATTAAATCGAAAACTTGAAAAAAAAGTTTGACCCCACTTGATCCGAGTTGACTTTGCAGTGATTTTCACAGGATTGTAAGAATTGTTGCGCTCAACCATAAATAATTTATAGAAAATTACAGCTCTGAATTTTTGCTACCCAAGAAAGAATTAAATTTATCAGCATAAAAATTGCAAGAAGAAATTTTGGGCGCAACTATTTTTCTGAGTCTCAATTTATCTTATAAACATGAATCTTTGCTATATTTGGCTTGAAGTTTGTTTATCAATTTTATAGAGTCTAGAAAACGATGTGGTAAAAAAACTTATGTTTTAGCGCGTGCTATCTTTTAGTATGTAGCCATCTGATATAAAGTTCCTTTAAGGTTAGTTTCTACCAAAATTTGTCCTAAAATTAAAAAATAGATGAGTTTTTGGATTTAAAAATTGAGTTTTTTCAAGTAAAGTTTCGATTTCTACTCAGGTCTGTTTATAAGCAGTATTTTGTTAAAATTTTGGCTGTTCAATCTCGACTTTGCAAAAAGTATTTTAAACCAAAGTGATCATTTTCAGTTCAAAAATCTATATACGGGATTGCTAAAGCTGCAAACTCGTTCCAAAATGTAAAATGCAAAAAGCTACCATTTTTGAAGCTCCAATTCGAAAGAAAAAACAAGATTGCTCGTATCAGGGTGAAGCCCTGAGTTTTCCGATTGCCTTTCAAGGTCTTTGGAGCAGTAAGAGCATGAAAAAGCTAAATGTAAAAAAAAGACTGAAATGAGTTTTTTTAAATTTGAGTTTTCTTGTGAAAATCATCTCCCACACGCCGTATAAAGTACAAAGTGATAAATTTTGCTCCTAGTAACAAATCAAATATGGTAAATAAACTTCCCTCAACCAAATTGAAACGATTTCTCAGACGGATTGAATTGAAATATATCGAGCGTTTAGTGTCCCAACTTGGCCAAAATGGCAATCTCTAAACCCTCATAACTTTACGAAAAATGATCACAGGTGAAATATTTTTTTTTCAAATATCAGCTCAGTAGAACAAAAATTTTGTGAATGATATAAAAAATAGTTGTCGAAAATGGCTAGTTAAAAATCGAAGTTTGTCTGAAGAAAAAAAAACTAACCCGAGCACAAATAATCCGTTCCTCTCCTTACGAAGGTCGGAAAAAAAGACAGCCCATATATCGGGGCGAAGCCCTAAATGTTCAGACAGCCTCTTATTCCACAGCGAGTAAAATTTGAGAAAAGAAAATTTTGACAAACGATATAATTTCGACAATATCAAAGATTAACTGTGCAAGATTTGAGTCGCACGAATTTGAAACAACCGATTAGCTAGCTTCAAGTCGATTTGAAACGATACTGCTGCGCGATATAATTTTCCACGCATAAACAATTCGAGTTACGCGTTTACGCGTTCAGCAATAAAAAGGCCCGTAAAATAGTCCAGAGCATGGCCAAGTTGGCAACTTTCAAACTCCCTGAACTTTGCAAAAAATGATCGTAGTTGAAATATATTTTTCTTAATTTTAATTTTTCAGGGTCGATATCTCCGATGGGTGTAAAAATGTTTTTGTTACAAACTTTTTTCTCGATCGCCGAAAATTGACTGAATACAGAAGACCACACCAATCCTAAGTTTTTTAGAAAGTCGGAATACAAAAACTCATTTTTATATTAGTTTTTTTTTCTCGCCCTTAAACTAGAAAAAAATACATGTAACTAGGATAGTACAGATGGTAGTTGGGCTCAATGTCCGTGGGGAGTTTTTGCATTTTTGGTTTTGCATTTGTGTCTACAGAAATGATTAAGCACTATTTTAGGACCTAATTATTTAATTTACGAACAAACTTATTAACTGCGTAGGAACCGTAGATGTCACTGACAATCATACACACACGCACACACGTACTCGCACTCACACAAGCACACAAGAAAATTATATAGGCTTCAGGACATTACGTCAAAATACCGAAGTCATTCTGGAATAACAAACATGAGATGTGGTTACATTTAATAGTTATTTCCTAGGTATTGTGACTGCATGTTTTTGATAAAAGTTGAAAAATAAAAAAAATTGTGAATAATATCTGATATATAAGTTCATCCTTACCTAGTAGTGAGTTGACCTCCAACTCGATGTAATCACTCATAACTATCACTCCCATGATCACCAGGAGCTTAAAATGAACCCAGGTGAGCCCTGCATTCTCCAGGGCCTCCTCAATAGGAGTCTCAATGGGATCCATGGACGTCGAGGCACTTTTATCGTCTAAGTTTTGGTCTTTTTTGGAACCATTGCCCGGTTTGGCCCCTGGATCCGACAAGCTAATGTCATCCTTCTCCATGTCTGACTTCTCACCAATCGATCCATAGTTGTTCATAACTTAGGAAGATGAGTGGAAAAGTCTGCTTAACAAAGTGAAGAAAGTTCCTTCAAGGAACTTGGATTTTTGTGAAAGTTTTACAAATTAATTTAGGTTTTATGGAATTTAAGTTTTTATGAAACACTTAAGTTATAATAATGTAACATGTTTTCAATCCAACTCTCCAGCAAATACGATTTTCAGTTATGTTTTAAAGTAGAAGTGAGGACATTTGCGCTTTTCAATAAACTCACTTGATACAAATCCGATATTTGGTAACATGTTGCACAAAACCGGCACAAAAGCATTTCATGATCTTATATTTAGTGTTAAAAATGGTAATATTTTATGTCTCAATTCCACAAAAAAAATCTAAATCTTCAGCTCCTTTTTAGACGCACTCGGTTAAAACGGAAACCGCTTTTGTTTCGGTCATAAGGAGAGTCTTTATTCCAGAGAGTTTTGTCCTTTTTTGGTGAGCGTGCGAAAAAGCAACCCTAAAATCGACTCCCATGTTGCCCTCTGAAATCAAAATGGATCAAAAAATCAATTTTAATCCATTGTCTTATCAAATTTAAAGTTAATTATATTCCATTTAACATCCGTTAATTAGAATCAATTTTTTCCACTTCATTTTTGTTTCGCTTCGCGCAAAATTTAGCAATAATTTCTGTGTTACTCAAATGAGTAGTGCAGAAAACTTACGGACTACTCGATTTCTAGAAGCAATTTCATTCCCACAACCAACCCCTAAGTGTTTTCCCCTTTGCCATCTTACCCGTCAGCAATTGCCTTCTTGTCTTTTACTCCCGCCCATTTCCAATCACCCCAACCCCCTCCCACAACGCTTAGCTATTTGACCCTTTACCCTCCCTCCTCCAACGTTTTCCCCCTTGTCCCTTACAAACCCATCACTAACCCCCACCAGACCGACCCCCTACCAGAACCACCCCACCGTTTTGTAATTCTTGACCCCCAAAAAGCGTTTTGATAGAGTTTTGGCCATAATTTGTATTATGACGCGCGATCCCTGTCAGAATTACTATTTTCACCCACACTTACATAAATACGAACATACGAACATACGAACATACATACATACATACATACATACATACATACAAATGTATTCAAATTTTTAATTAAGCGATCACTTTTCAGTTTTACAGAGACTGACAATAAAACTCAATCATAACTAATTTTTTCCATGGAAGTTCATTTCGGGAAGGAGGAAAAAACTCGATTTTAAAAGATTAGTCGGGTCTACTTAACAATCTAATATTGTCTCTAATAAAGAATCGCCACCCCTGTAAATTCGCACCAGAGCGTTGTATGTCAATTCGAACTTTGTTGCATTCTGATTGGTCAAAAATTTGCTGCCAGTAATCTACTCAACAATCTCCCCCCTTTCTTGAAAGGGGGAGGGGAGGGGGGTTGGAGATTGTTAAGTAGATCCGATTAGTCTGATTTTTTAGTTAAAACAGGTATTTTGCAAAAAATATAACGGAAACGAAATCAACGTTTTTTTACAATTATACAAAATTGATATAAATGAGAGAGATTTTGTCCCCAATTTAGCGCCGGGAAAGCGCTAAAGAAAGCTGCAAAACTGTTTATTGCTTAACTTTTTCAAAATATTTTGAAAACTTTGCGCGACACTGAGAAAAGTTTTTCGAGTTTTCTCTGTTAATTTTGGATTCTAATTCATTAAAAATTCGATCTTATCTGATTTTTATTAGTGGTACCCGGTAATTTCTAATTCTAAGTGATTAAAAATTCAATCGTTTTTGATTTTTATTAGTGGTACCCGGTTTCCCTTGTGGAAAACAAATTAAACCACACAAGAAGACACTGTTCTGCTCCACTTACAATAGTGAGAACCAAAAGATCTCTGAAATATGAATCCTCTAAAGTGCGGGTCAGGCAGTTTAAGATTAAACATTATCTCGTAACATGAAGAAGTTGTTTGGTTTCGAAATTCCATAGAAGAAGTAAAATAATAGTTTCATAACTGATTTTTTTGCTTTCAAAATTCTGTAGCATAAATTGCGTTTTAGGTTTGCAACAGATTTTCCCACCACTGATTTTCCCATCATGAATAATTGTAAGGGACAAAGGGGTGAGGTGTCAAAGAGCTAAATTTGGTGAGGTGGTTGGTTCTCGGGGTTGTCCCTTAGAAACCCACAACCTCCCCCATTGGCAAAATAATCAGTGGCAATATAATCAATTTTTGGCAATATAAGGGCAATCTAATCCATTTAAATGGCAAAAGATTCCTTTCTTAATTGACTATAATAGATTAATTTTCAACTTTATAAACATTGGCAGCAAAACACAACTCAAATCGATTTTCATCCATGGTGCGGGAAGAAGAAAAAAAAGATAAAAACTCGGCTCTTTTCCAGTTTCCCAACCCCTGGTACAATTACAAAATTAAGGGGCTCAAAAATTGTTCACACGGCATTTTGCATGTAAAAAAAGTTGTCATAAATTATTCACCTGTTCACGCCGACAGGTTTTGATGCGATTTACAACATGGAAAATTATTTAAATAGACTTTCGCATATTGAATTCCAGAAAAAATCAAAGGGGAAATTGGAAAAGAGCCAAAATTTCAAGAGAATTTTTTTTTCAATTTAGCGCCGAGAAAGCGCTAACGGAATCTGTAAAACTCTCTATTTTTTGCTCAAAGCGCTAGCTTTACTATTTGTTTGTTTAACTGTCTATTTTTTGCTCAAAGCGCTAGCTTTTTTATTTGTTGATTGGAATAACTATCAAACTTTTTCGCGTTACTGAGAAAAGTTTTTGAAGTTTTCTCTGTTTATTTCGAATCCTGATCAAAAAGGCAGGCATCAAAACGACATATCACTCAAACTCATGTGATATTTTTTTGTGGTACCAGAATTTGCATGGAAAACAAACTAGAGCACAACTGAAGACATTGCTCTGACCGAAAATTTATTTAAAGCACTTTTGGCGCCAATATATACAATTTCTGAGGGGGACGGGCGAAAGATCACGATGTTTTGGTCAAAGCTGTCTTAAGAGCGCCTTTTTTGGTTTTGTCAAAATTTTGCCTGTGGCTCAACAAATTTTGCCAAAACGGGATCTTTTTAGTGAATTGTTAGAGCTTGGAAGATAAAATTTGTCGACCTAAAAAAAGGTTAGAAAGACAGGTTAGAAAATGTGAAAAAACGGCTCATAACAGTAATAATATATACTCAAACACTTTTGCATCAAGAGGAATACGACTTTTAACGGGAAACCAGGTTCAAGCTCCCATTAAACACCAACTCTTGAAAGGCGCAAAATCAGTGGCCGTCAGTCATGAATTAATGTTAATCCTAATTTAAAAAAAGCACTGGAACATAAAATTGGTTTTTGAATTATAATTAAACAATGGTTTATTGCCGAGTTTTGAGTTTTCAAAACAAAGCAAACAAAGAATTAATACCCTGCCGGGTCGCTATCTAAGATCCAATCGCAGGGTAGGGCAATTCACTATTTGTGTTTCTCTGAATCCTAAATTTGTGGAATTTTTGGAGAATATGAACTCGCTCAATTGTTTGAAAATCTTAAAACGAAACCAATTTCAATAATTTGAGAAATTTTCCGGGATTTTAGAAATTCTACTATTAATAATTACTCAATCAATCAAGAATAAAAAAAACGCTAAATTTGCATGAAACCGCCAATTTTGAAATTTAAACTTGAAGCAGGAGTAGAAGTTACTACATTGGGTTACTACATACCTAAAAAGCATTGAAAAAATTAGGGTTAGAAACAATTTAATATTTATATAGTTTATTTCAGATACATATTTTGATTTCATTGCTTCAAATTGCTTTAAATATTGATTTAAATTGATTTAATTGGGTTTTGGGAATAAACTAAATTTCATCAAAATAACTATAACTTTTGATTTTGTGTCGAAACTTGAGCAAACTTGTGTATGTAAGGAAAGCCTCCAGGAGGGCTACAAAAAGCTAGATTTACTTGTGTAGATTTTTATTAAAGCGAAATTTTGTGTTTAAGACAATCTCTTTTGAATTTTCCGTGTTTAGGGGTTTTTGCAGCAGTGAAAATGAATTTACGTGAAATTATTTGAACAACTAATATCATTATCAAAATTTAAGCTGCAAAAATTTTGATTTTGTTAAGCCGAAAATTCTTATTTTAGCTATATTTTCCTGGTGATATTTTACAATAAGTGGTAATTTTGAGAATAGTGCATGTTTTAAATTTCAGAACTATAATGCATAATATATTCATTTCATTTTTAATCAGTTGTTCTACTATTTAGATAGTTTTTGTTATTACATTACTCTGCCAAATGAATTGTTATTCTAAGACTCGATATCTACACTTTTTTGCTGAAAAATATGGCTTTTGAAATAAATTATAATTAATGTACGAAGTATAACAAAAAGCGATCTAGCTATTGAACTGAAGCTACCACGCATTGTAATATATCACCATTTTCCTTTCGGGCCAAACAACTACCCGAACAGTTGAAAAAAGTTTAAAAAAACTGATATAATCAGTATATTTGTTGCATAAACTTTAATCATAAACAAATGGTTAAAAACAAATTTAAATTGATTTTGAGCTACTAAAATCTTGAAATTCAGCATTATAAGCTATATTTTTGTTTTAAACTATATCGATTTTACTTTGATTCAAGTTATTTATTTTTAGGTTTTCGCTTCATTTTTAGAAAAATTGATTGCGAGCCATTTCTTTTCAGAATGGGTATTAATTAATAACGATACGCCATCATCACGTTAATTATACAGTTTAGAAAATCGATTGTAACCATTTCTTGTCTGAACGGGTAACAACGTGTAACGATACGCCACCATCACGTTATTTAAACAGTTTACTCACTAGGGTTGCTGGTCTGAATTATACCTCTGACTAAAATTGAAGTCCGTGATAGCATAACCTTTCCTAAAACATAAGCTATCATTTTTAGCTAGACCCGATTGACCAACGAAAAACAAAGTTCATTGATTGAAGTTTATTTCCAGTGTTGTTGCAAAACAATTTCGAGACTGATCGTGCTGATACTTATATTAGATTTAGTCATGGTAATTAGGACATTGTCGGTCAAAGATTGAAACAATGCTAATACAATTGAGGATATAAATTGCAAATTTAAGTTCAGGACAACAGTATCTTTCGAATGATATTAAAAAGTTTCGTCAAATATGGCTTGTAAAAAAACCAACCCGAGCACAAATATTCTGTTACTTTCGTTACGAAAGTCGGAGCAACAAGACTGCTCGTATATCAGCGCAGATCATTGAAAAATTTGACCGCGCATAAATGCCAAACAAGACTGCTCGTATCAGGGCGAAGCCCTGAATGTTCCGACTGCCTTTTAAGGTTTATGGAGCAGTAATAAAATTAAAAAATTTAATGAAATTTAAAAAAAATGAAAAAATTTTTTTCTAAAATTATTTATGAAAACCATCCCCCCACACGTCATATACAGTACAAAGAATCTAATTCGCTCCTTGTAGCAAACCAATTATGACAAATAGGCTTCTTTCAACCAATTTGGAACGATTTCTAAGACGGATTAACTCTCCGCTTACGCGTTAAAAGCGCAAAATATATCGCGCGTTAATTGTCCCAAATTGGCCAAAATGGCAACCTTTAAACCCCCAAAACTTTACGAAAAATGATCACAGGTGAAATATCTTATCAAATTTGAGCTCAGGACAACAATACCTTTCGAATGATATAAAAAAATTCCGTCAAAAATGGCTAGTTAAAAAGTCGAAATTTGTCTGAAGAAAAAAAAAACCCACCCCGAGCACAAATATTCCGTTACTTTCGTACCGAAAGTCGGAACAATAAGAAAACAAATTTATTTTTTCATCATTCAGATTTTTGTTCTTTGTATTCCCAGATAAACTACAACTGGATATATTTAGCATCTCATATTCTAATAACTAGAACAAATGACTCGCCTTAATTCAATTTGGAATGCATCGATCCACCGCTTACACGAGATATAAGGACACAATATATATATCGCGCGTTAATTATCCCGAATTGACAAAATTAGCAACTGGCTTAATAGCAATATACACTTTTTGTGATTCAAATACGTCACAAAACAGTTCAAACAAAACAAAAGGGAAGTTGATTATAGAAAAACAGACGTTCAAGTTTTACACGAGGGACTAAGGTATAACAGCAACGAATTTTGATTAAATAACTGTAACAGAGCATTAACATAACATGGAAACAAACTAAACAAACTAAATATTTAATTTCTCTTTTCCTATAGAAGTCTGATTTAAAATGTTTATTTAAAACTGAAAATGTGCAAAATATCATTTCATGATTACAATCAAATAAAATCAAAATTTTCAAATTGAATTTCAAACGGGTATGGACATTAGCCCCAAATGTAATGGAGTCAATCTTATCAGCAAACATTGTCAAGTATGCCAATTTCAGCTGTGGTCACCTCAAAAAATTATTCCATTATCTCAGAAAAAAAATGTAGCATTTGGTTTCCCGTATTTCACAGAGGCAAAAGACTAAAAACAATAGTTTTTAAGTTTTATACCTCTCTGAAACACGGGAAACGAAATGGTACAGATTTTTTCTGAGATAATGGAAAAGTTATAATAGTGAGCACAATTGAAAAAGGCGTAATTAACAATGTTTGCTGAACAGTTTGACTCGCCCTAACCATTACATTTTGTGATCATGTCTATCCTCATTTGAATTTCATTTTGAAAAACTTATTTTATTTGATAGCAGTAATGCAATAAAATTTACACATTTTAAGTTTTAAACAGACATTTTCAAATCAGACTTCCACTGAAAGAGAGAAATTATTTCCTTGAGATGGAATATTCAGACCAATTTTTTAGAGTGAAAATCGGACTCGTCTCATTTGAACCGGAAAATCTAGATTGCATTTTCATTTTCTCAAAATTAGTTTAACACTGGCATAATGCAATGAGCCGTGGCATGGTGAACAAACAAACCATTGTGAGCAAATTTGTTTTTAATACCTTCAGTCTCAAATTAACGCAATTAACCATTTTTACACGATGAACAACTGATATCAGGTCTTTTACATTATAGCCCCAGCTTAGTAGCAACAAATTATATCCCCTCCAATTGTATTTTTTTACATTAAAACAATTGTTGTGCTTCAATTTGTAAGTGCAATCATACAAACGTGCATTGTTCTTTTTTACTCCCCTCACAATTGACTTTCAATGTTGAAAAACTGTTTCAACCTTGTAATTGTGCAATGAAACTTCGCACAGTGATTAAGTAAACCATGGTGTACATTATTGTTCTTCAAGTTTTGCATGGTACTATCACATATACACGTGCCATAATAATACGTGATACGTGTATTAACCGTAAAAACTGTAGGCTCTTTTTCCTCCCCCCCACCTCACACGACCTTCAATATATAAGTGTAACGAGTGGTTTCACGAGGTTGAGTATGAAGACCAAAATGTTTGTCGTGGCCTTATTAGTCTGTATGTAAGTGTTCGTTACAATCGGACATTGTGGTCAACAAATTTTCATGTAAAAAATTGCAGGTGGGGGGAAAAGGAAAAAGAGCCAAATTTTCATAGCAATCGGACAATGTAGTCAACAAATTTACATGTAAAAATTTGCAGGTGGGGGGGGGAAGAGCCAAACTGGAAATTTGAAGTGTGGGAGAGGGGTTGTGGAAAAGAGCCAGAAAAGAGGTTAAGGAAAAGAAAATAAATTGCTTTTTTTTGTCAGTACTGAACTTTGCGGTGGGTCAAGTTACTGATTATGCATAAATAAATGGTGATGCAAATGATTTTTCGTTGTGCAAGTTTGTTTCATTTTGTATTGGAGGGTCATTTACTGGAGGGGCTACAGGCTGGCTATAGGTCCCCCCCCCGGACAATTTGAACAGTAATTTTAATTATAAAAATTTGCCGGTGGGGAGAAAAGGAAAAAGAGGGCTATAATTTACTGGAGTGGCTATAATGGGAAAGACACCCCTCCTTCTGATATCATATCTTCAGCAGCTTGGCTCTTTTTCCTTCCCCCCCACCTCAGACGAGCTTCAATTTTTTAGTGTAACGAGTGGTTTTACGAGGTTGATTATGAAGACCAGATATGTTTGCCATGGCCTAATCAGTCTATATGTCAATTTTCAAAACAATCGGACAATGTGGTCAACAAACTTACTTGTAAAAATTTGCAGGTGGGGGGGGGGGGGGGGGAAGGAAAAAGAGCCAGCAGCTTTTAAGTACTTTGGTAAAATCTATGTGCCGATCGAGATCAAGTGACCATCGAGTTTCAAGAAGTTATCAGTCAAATTATCTCTTGACTCTTGAGACAAAGTCGCACATGTGTTTTTATCCAAAATTTTTCCACTTTTTAAAAAATACGCACGCAATGTGTAACAAAAAACTAAATACTTCTCAATTGAAAATTTGCTGGTAAAAATATAAAAACTATATAAATATACTACTTTTTGCTGTAAATTGTGCGTGCCAGAAAAACAGCAAAAAACAGAAACATTAAAATGATGACGTTAACGTTTGTTTCTGCAATAATTTTATCTTCAAGCTACTCTGCAACAAGATCAGTAGATGACAAAAGAGCTATAGCAAACGGGTACAATTCGCCCTCCAGGCCTTTCTACGTGCAAGTGGAAACAGTGTTCCAATGGGGTGCATCTATGTGTGGGGGGACTCTCATTGCAACCAACTGGGTTCTCTCAGCTGCTCATTGCTTTGAACGTGAGAACCTCTTAAAATGTTTTAAAAAATTCTCTCAATTTTAGTACAATGGATGTGGTGCTGCATTTGAGTATCAATAATCGGCTCTTTTCAAGTTTCCTATTCATTAAAAGTGCATCCTTCTCAAAATCTACATCCTATTCACTCTCGAAAAGTTGCATCAGTCTTTCTTTCTCAATCGTACATACGGAAAGTTGCTGCTAAGAAAGATTCATATTTTTGACATTTTGGCTCAAAAAGAATCAATTTTCTGACGTAAGGGGTTTTGCAAGCATAGATGTGAAGACCAAATATGTTTGTCGGCTCTTTTTCCTTTTGGAAAATTTTGACCAAAAAATCGCGTTTTTTGGTGCTACCCCCTTCCAAAAAGTTAGTATATATTGGCTCTTAGAGAATTGATAGAGTTCGTCACCAAATATGGATATTTCAAAGTAATACAAAGGGGGACCCTTTGGGTCGGTAGGGGATCGAATCCCTGAAGGGGAGAGGGGGCGTCCGCAAATCCCTCCCCCTCCCGAAATGGTTGCCCGATTTGCCTAAATTATTGTGATTCTCGATTATGCCTAATTTTTAGGTTGTCGTCAGATCATACTATTACACCACGCTCAAAAAACAGCAATACTTGAAAAAAAAACATTAAATTTTTTGTAATTAAGTTACTTGTAATTTCAGCAATTACTTGTAATTTCTTGTAATTTCACCACCAGAGCATTCTGAATTTAACTTACAACTTAGTTTCTTTTTCCAATAGACCGACTCGTAACAAACCAGTATACTCTAGATCTATTGAGGCTAAGAGATTTAAGAGTAAGATTAAGATCAGTATTAGACTAAGAAGTTGCACGAATCTATCCGGCCGAAAATAAGATAGCGTGACGGGCAGACGGTGTACCTTATCTGAAATTACTCTATGAGTTAGACATCAATCCCAACTCATCCGGTGCGACCATAAGTCTCGAATAAGACGTTAAGGAAAAAAAATTGCATGATATAACCAAAAATAGATTAGACTTAGACAAACATTCACAAAAATGTTACATGATAATAATTTAATTCAAATGTCTCTACGACACAACAGATCAGAGCCATTATTCCGAACAATACGAGAACTACCTGGTATTGGAATTAAACCTCGGACATGAGACGATATATGACTACAACGGAACTTACCCATAAGTTTCATGGTCGTACGGCAAAAGCCAACACAAACTTTTATATATACAGTTTTATTAGCAATGAATTTAGTTTTTCATTTGCTGGCACATTATCATTGAAGAAAAATCTCCATCAATAATTACAGGCGCTATAATTACTATTGTACAATAACGACTGATAAAAACATCACTAGTCGTTTCCTGTAACCTGCAGTAAATTTGAAAAAGATATCTACAAAAAACGTTTTTTGAAATAAAAAATAAAAATTAGTTATTAAATACGCAAATTGTTAGTAATAAACAAATCCTTTCTTCATCTCAGCTTCATAACCTAAACTTAACAAGCAAATCATAAAACCACTAACATCATCAAAAACTAAATTTTTCCATCAATTAAACTTTAAATTATTTTAAAAAGGCCTCTTCTAATTTTTACTTTTACCTAAACTAATTTTTTTAAACTTAAGAGATCATCAGGGTTTTCCTTGAACCTCTATTTCACTGTTATCTTAATTAAATTTTATATCATTAAAATTATAGCCTGATCATCAAAGCTTAACCTTGGATCAAGAAGAACAATTTTGTTCTCCCCACACAATTAGCACATTGTCTAACGACCTCAAACGTCGATTCACTATCCAACCCTTTCTCAAGACCCAGGATTCACAGAAAGGTTTCAATCACACTTACCATTCTAATTAGGACAAACAATGAAGAACTTTGGTTATTCAGCCTTCACTTGATCTCCCCTCTTACCTGACCCAGGATAATACTTATATTTCGTAAGTTTGAAATAGTATCTAACGAAATACTTGTGTTCTAATTATACCTGAACCTTATGGATCGAATTACTATTCTCCAACCCTTGAACACAATCACTATCCCTAAGTAAGATTAAGTAAATTAACAAGTTAACTTAGACTAGCCACGAGAAAGTAACAATCATTGTTCGGAATCGATATATGCTTTTCTCTCCAACCCTGAATGCAAGACCCTGAATGCAAGTTCGGCTAACCCGAAAAAATTGTAAGAACTAACAGTTTAAAGAATTAAAAATCACTTTTCCAAATATTGCATCCGTCATCCTAAACCTTATGTCACTAGACAATTTAGGAAATAAACAAACAATCATATTACATAACTGTTAAAAAAACAACAAAAAATATGATCTCGTAATCACTCCACACAGACAGTCAGCAGGATATATTACAACAAAACGACAAAAAATCAACAAAAAACTTTAAGCAAACAAAGACAGATTACACAAAAAAGTTTCAAAACAAAGAAACGCATTCTCCGAATCAGAAACAAGTCATTTAGAAGAACTTTAGAGAATAAAAGACTCCATAAATAAGAATTACCAAGTTAAAGATACATTAATTTTTTTAACTCAAAAACCACATCACATTCATCAATACAAGGAAAACGCAGAATAAAAAACACATTCAAAAACAAACCAGTACGACTATAAATTTAAAATCAACCAATAAAACATATTGAAAGTTATAAACTGACAGTAATAAAGCACAAAAATGAGTCAAAATCAAGAAAGTGAAGATGAAAACTCCATCCTTCCATTTATAATTTTTTCCCTCACTGATGACAGAGGACAAACAAAATATTGTCTAAATTTAGTAGCAAATGTATTTGAAAGAGGAGTTATTCCATGCACAGCAGAATTTCCAGAAGTAATAATCAAAAGACAAATTGTCAACCACAATCTCAAAGGAATATGTAACCTAACACAACAGTACGGAATCTATACCATAGAAAAAAAGACCCCAAGTAAATTTCATGGTAGGTATCTACTTCAAACAGACGACGTAGAAATAGAACTCTCAAAAGTATTCACAGAATACATGAAAAATATACAACACCAAAATTCGCAACGAGCAAACTCAATATTTAAAATGAAAAATTTCGAATAATTTATAGCTATCTATCTATATTAGAAAAACCAGAATCCCAAGGAACTTCACCAATTCAAACATCAAAACATATAACTATAATACATGAAATTGCGATATTTTCTGAATATTTATATACAATCCGTGAAAATTTAACTAGTAACGACGTTTCACAAAACAATAAAAACCCTTTACAAAAAATCTTGGCATGGTTTATCATAGATTATTTCACACACAATATTGATCTAATCTCACAAGCAAGAAAAAATTTCAGACTCCAAAATTCAACAGATGACACGGTATTAGCAGAACAATCAGATTATGTTTGGGACCCTGAATGGTCTCATCCAATATTCACTAACATACCAACAGATATTTGAAGTCAAGCAATTGGCACAATTTTCATAAACAAAGGTTATATTAAGATATATCCACTCAGAACTGATGCAACACCTTTAAACTATAACTCATTTCTACCGGATAGAACAGGAAATAATGGTTTAAACTCAACTGTCATACAACAAGAAAATCTAAATGGAACTAGGAATCTCACACAACAAGATATTCAAACATCATCACACTTCGCAAAAGAAGAAGTAGTTAAACAGTAGTAACAACAACACAACAAAGTATCTAACCAATACATCAAAATTTTACAACACCAAGACCAAAAAGCCCAACCTTACCACAGGTAACATTATAATCTACGGTTAAACCCACCGTTGCACCCAGATACCCACAAGTGAGCTATCAACCATTTAAACCAATGACGAAACCAATACAAAAACAGAGAACATTCACTAGAAAGAACTTTGCAGAACACAATTATAACTGTGTAAACAGACCACAAACATCTAAATTTTTTCGCCCAAATACACAAAACCATTTATTTTCACAAAAACAAAAGTTTCAACAACCAACAACAGTTTCAGTAAATTTTCATGACTATCCACGAATTGCACAAGACCACAGTGAAAATTATCCATTTTTTCAACAGAGTAAAAACAATGAACAAAACCAAAGTAAGCGCAAAACACCTTATTATACATCTATTATTTATCATCAGATGATGATGATTACTACCAACCAGATTTTTTTGAACCATATACACAAGAATACCGTGTAAAACCACCTCGACGAAATCAATCATCCGAAAATACAAATTTTTACCCACAAAACCTAGCTAATACACAAAATCACCAAGCATTGCAAACGCAAAACCCAACCTATACACAACCATATCAACCAATACAAATGCAAAACCCAGTTAACACAGATTATTTTCAACCAACACAAAAGAAAAATGAAATCCCACTACCTTAATTTTTACAACAACACGAAATCACAAAAAGTCAACTTACAAATTTTTCACAAATGCCAAATGCCGCAGAATCAATACAAATGACTATGAATCCATACCTAATGGGTGGATCATCAATACAATCAAACAAACCATTGATGGTATTCACCGGTACAGATCCTGAATATCCTGTAGAAGATTATTTAAATGCAGTCACATCAATTTTATTTTTGAACATGACTTGAACCCATAATTACACCACTTCACCAAAATTGGATACATAGACGCACAGCGTTAAAACAAACCACACTTGATGGCGCAGCCCAAAAATGGTTTTCAGGTTGACGTATAGAAACAAAATCTGATTGGAAAAAATTCACACAAGAAATTTCAAAAATGTTTGATTCAGAAAGGAACAAAAAATATCAAAGAGTTTTATGCAATGAAATTTATAGACTACCGAATGAAACGATCAAACAACTAGCAGCAAGGATCGAAACACTAGTCCAAAAAGCATACTCACTAAACACTCATGATTATAATAGCACAAAAATGACAGAAATTCTAATGATGACTCTAACACCTCAATTAGAAAGAGAGCATCCCAACCTTCATCAATTCGAGAACCAGATTTAGATTTCAGAAAACTATTAGATAAACTAGAACAAGCAGAAATCACTATGAAACTAGCGGAAACAGAAAATCTCAAATTACAGTACGTTAAAAACATTCAAACAACTACAACACAAATAAATAATATACATAATTCAGATACAGATCTAGCTGAAAAAATCACTGAAATTCTGAATATATATGAGAAAAACTCAAATTTTAAAGGTAAACCATCATTTAAAAAATGATGTAACTATTGCCGAAGATACGGACACAGCATTGCTGAATGCAAAAAAAAAACAGCAAGACAATCAAAATAAACAACAAAAGTACAAAGAACCAAATAAATCATTTTATCAATATAAGAAACAAGATCAAAATTTACAAAACAGAAACATTCACAGTAACAATAGCTCTGGAAAGCCACTCCCAAATAGCTCAAATCATTCAAGAAATCAATTACCTTATACCTCTAACTACAGAGTTGGATCACCAGATAAAAGAAATTCACGAAATCCCTCACAAAATAGATATAGTCGATCACACAGTACAAATACACATTATCGAAATAATTATTCACGATCAAACTCAAACAGACAGAATTATTCGTTTGATACCAGTTCTTATTCACATCCTAGGATTAGACACTATTCAAATGATAGATCAAGAAACTCATCATACTACAATACACACAGAAATTATTTCAACAATAGGAACAGAAGTTATTCAAATAATCGAAATCAACAATATAACAATCGATCACGAGATTATTCAAACAATCGATCAAATCACCAAAGATCTAATTATAACAATTATCAAAACAGATCACGAGAAAATTCACAACATAGAAATTCAAACTAAAACAGAGTAGACAAAGAAACTACTCTCAATCACCTAATAGAAATTTTACACGTTATCTAGATTCTCAGAACAAATATAGAAGTAATACACCAAAACATGAGAGACAATAAAATCAAGTACAAACAACTGACGAAACAAATTCAGACCCCCCTGATATTGATAACACAGAAACTACTGAATTACAATTAAATCAATTTAATTGTTAATCAACAGACAGTGAAAGTGATATAGAAAACACACTTTTAGTCAACTTGATAAAAGTTGAAAATGATTATGAATTTGTTACATACGAACAACTTTTTCACTCACATATTTACGAAACTCACTTGGATTTACTTTTAGGTTATCACACTAGACCTAGAAATAACAAAATACCAATAAAACAAATAGTAAATGAAGTAACAACATCCCAACAATCTGAAAAAGAACAAATACCATGTCCTAGTACAAATCACATTTACCAAAATATATCAAAAGAACCACCAAAAAAAATTGGACAATTCCCTACTCTTTTAGAAAGTCCAAAAAGTAAAGATTTTCAACCACCAGACCTTGAAATAGATTTTTTAATAGACTCTGGAGCAGAATCGAATTTCATAAATTTTCCAACATGGAAAGAAATCAAACCCTACATCCGAGAACAACACCTGTAAAAACAACTAGTAGACTAGCAACAGCACAAGTCTCAACCTTAACAAATTATGGAAAAATTCAATTTTTCCTTGTTCCCACTAAAACAATGGAGTAAAATAAACTTCTCAATAAACCAATTAAGCAAATCTTCCATATCACAGATAAAAAACACAATATTATTGGAATTGCATTCATCACAAAGTACATACCAACTATTAGATAGTAAAATAAATATAAAAGATAAATATACAAGAATCCAAAACACCGCTTTAACATTTTTTCCAAAGAATGAACAAATTACTACCATTCTTATCAAAGTTTAACCCCATCTAAAATAAAGAAAGAAAACATCTTAAACCACTCTCAGGTTAAATTTACGAATTTCCAATTAAACAAGTTCACCAGTACGACAAAAATCAAAACCGAAAACATCTCTGTATGTCAGACTCTGAATTGAGACCAATTCAGAAAATTTTTAGAGTAACAATTTCATCCATCAAATACATGATAAACTCAAACTCCGATATTATTTCTCTACGCGTGTATAATAATTCACCATACAAAATCACCTTACCCTTAGGACTCCTAGGATATTGTGAAACTAGTGCAACAACTTCCCCCACAAAAGAAGTAGCATACAGAGTAAATAATATATTACAACTACTAGATATATGTCAATCAACAATCCTCGATGAAGAACTATCAAAAAGTAAATAATAAGCAATGAAAATAGGAGCACAGACTATTTCACAAAAACACCTTATTTTAAACCAACATTCAAAATATCACACTATACAGAACAACAACAAAAATTCTTGACAACATTCAATTTTCAACACTCAATTAACATAAAATGAAATTGAAAAATTAGTCGATTTACTCTTAAGATATCCAACAGTTTATGCAACATCTAAATTTGACGTTGGAAAAATAAATTCACCATTACATTTACCTTTGAAACCTGACGCAGTTTTCAAAAAACAAAGAGCAAGTAAAGTACCAATTCCTTTACATGACAAAGTCAGTAGATTACTTGACATTCTAGAACAATACGAAATTATATCTCCGTTAAATAAAGAAGAACAACCGAAAGGAAACTCTTTTAATAACCCTGTTATTATCCTCACCAAAGGAGAATCATTAAAAATAGTTCTAGACGCTAGATACCTCAATTCACTAATTGATGAATCCAAATGTAATTGGCCCATTGAACCAATACAAGTTATCTTAACAAAGATAAATGGTAAGTACTTCACAACCGCAGACATGAATAGTGCATATAACCAAATGCCACTAGACGAACAATCACGACGAGTAACACAATTCGTTATTGGAAATCAACAATACGAGTTTAACAGATTATTCTATGGCATATCCATAGGACCAGCAGCTTTCTCAGCCTTCATGAGTAAAACTTTTCAACCACTCATACTTAGTAAAAATGCAATCACATTAGACGATGTTTTTATGCAATCACAAACAAAAGATGAAATGTTCATAGTTCTAGAAAATTATCATCAAGTTTTACAGAACGAAAACATGAAATTAGACCCAGATAAATCACATTTTTTCTTAATGCGCGTAAATTTTCTTGGACACATCACAAAAAAAAACAAAATAACCCCACTGAAATCATAAAAACACGCAATTCAAAAACTCCAACCACCAACAAATAAAAAGAAAATCCAAGAATTTCTTGGAATTTTAAATTTCCTAAGTAAAAACGTATTTAAAATGCAATTGCAAATAAAACCATTCCATAACATTCTTAGACAACAAAATAATTTTGAATGGACAACAGAACATCAAACACGATTTGAAGAAATCAAAAAACTTCTCTCTGAACAAATTTCAAACACAATCCCAGATCCTAATCAACCATTTCATGCAATGTGCGATGCTTCAAATTTTGGCATCGGAGCAGCATTATTACAATCCCACAAGGGAACAAATAAAAAGAATCCTATATCAGCAAACTCTCGCCTATTTACACATTCTGAATTACGACTCTCTACTCTTAAGAGAGAATGGACAGCTATTATATATACTTTGACAGTATATGAATTTTTGATACTTGGATCCCAACATCCAACAGTTCTATTTACGGACCATAAACCTATCGTATTTTTTTAAACACAAAAATCAAATCCAAACCATAGAATTATAGATTTCAACTAATTTTAATGAAATTTCTAACCTTACACATAGTATGGACAGCAGGAAAAAACCTTGCACTACCTGACACTCATAGTAGAAATACACCAACTGAACTATTAACAAGAAAAACAACAGTTGAAATACCACAAAATATAAAATTCTATCTCGCCAAAGACCAAACTTCACCACGACTAGAATGTGAATACGCAGTAAAAACTGACATAGAACAATCACAAATTATCCATCTACAACATTTTCCACTCTAATTAGATTGTCAAAACAACCATTATGAAGTTGATTTATTAGGCACATCTACATTCAAGCCGATACCATATTTACATTGGATGAAAAATAATACGCAACAAAAAAGAATTGAACAACAACCACATAAAAAAGACCCATTCCCTTTAATAGAAAAAGAAAACTTAAGAGAACCAATAAATTTATTAGGACCGTTACCAAACAATTCAAAGTACAAATCAAATCAAGTTTTTAACCTACATGACCCACTTGACACCATACTCCTATCAAAAATCGAAATACAAAACAGTTTTCTACCAACAACAGAAAAAATCACACTAGAATTATTACAGACATACCAAAACCTTGATACCGTCATCAGACAACTCAAATCATGGCACAAATATAAAACTAAACCAACAAAAGCTGATACCACAATCTTAGGAAACAAAACACTCCTTAGATACTTCAGACAACTCAATAACACCAGTATAAATGAAAATGCAGACATTTTAGAATATCAAACACCTGATTTTAAAGTACCATGTCTACCTTTAAGTATGATGTTGATAGCATTCAATACTTCGAACACCTTAAATACAAAATGACATTCCGGATCAGAAAAAACATATTCTAATTTTATACAAAATTTTTGTTTCCCCAATCCACCAATTTGGATCAAAGTATTATGCAACGATTTGTAATATGCCAGCTAAACAAACCGTAACCAAATAAAAAGAAATTGTAGAAAAACAAGATTTTGAAGAACAAAGTCTTTATTTTAATCACAGAAAATCATTTGACACGAAAGGACCAATTTCACCATCCTCAGAAGGAAACTCATATATAATGGCAGTTGTTAATGCATTTACACATTATGTAGCACTCTAAGAACACTGGATAGCTAAATACGGATTACCCGAATTCCTAGTCACAGAAAATGGCACTGAATTTTTTAATAATGAAATCATCACATTAAGCCACTTACATAATATTGAACACAAACCACGTACATCTCATGCACCTTGGACAAATGGATTAGTCGAAGGTATGAACCGTTCATTACCAGAATACCTCAGATGTATCATTAATGGAAATGATACCCGATATACTGAATGGTCAACAGATGTAAAATTATTTCCACTATTATACAATTCCCAAATCACAACAACACTAGGAAGGTCACCATATGAATTGGCATTTAACAAAAAACCACGTAAGACAATAATGTTTACAGCAAACGCCCATAAAAATGCACAAGGTTATTGTCAACCAAACAAAGATTCAATTTGTTATAATTTACCACTACATACCCATGATAAAGACCACTTTCATCATCCACAAATTTCAAAATTAGCTTCCGTTACACACACCGAATGGATTTTAAGTAGAGATAAAAATTACAATGAAATTTATCAAAATATGACTAAAAAAAATGGCTACAAAGACAAAACATAAATGCCAAAATCAATTCACGTTTTACATCAGCAACAGATTTAAAGATGGGAACTTTTGTTTTATTTCCCTATTTTACAACACAAAAATGAATTTCTAAAAAACTACAACCACTCCAAAAAGGACCATTCCAAATAATTGAGAAACCCAGTGATGTCACATACAAATTAATTGACACAAATAAAAAAGAAATTTTTTAACACCGGGATAACCTATTACCCTGTTACCCAAAAGAATAGGCACTCCGTGAATCAACACTATTTTATTTTTTCACAGGTTCGAAAATTGTTCAAAAAAATTCAGGTACTGAATTGAATCACCACACTGATGAACAAATGAGTTCAAAAACAGACCAACAAAAAGAATTTGATCAGCAAACATCTCCTAAGCAAAAAACACAAACATCTCAAAAAAAAATAGAAAATTGACAAAAAAAATCACACCACAAGATCAAAAAGGAAAATCTGAACATAGAGAATCATCACGACTTAGAAGTCAGCCACGGAAAAACTATAAAACATTCATTCCACAATCTAAAATATTGAAGAAGGTTAAATTTAAAAAATAACTTTCATTTTCATTTTCCATCGTCTTTTTTAAATTATATTGAACAATACACATTTTCAAAATAACATATTGAAAAACAGTTGAATAAATCTAGTTCAAAATTAACCAATAGAAATCATCCCGAATAACCACTTTATTTATAGCAATACGACTTTGTTAGCCGACACATATTCACCTCTAAGCATAACTCTAACTATAACTTCAAGACCTCCAGGTCAAAAATAAGCAAACCGCTACAAATTGACAATTGAAATAAATATGATCTCAATATTACAACCCTCCAATATCAAGCAGTACAAAGATCAACAAAATTTTCCCAACTTAACACTCAAAAACTCTCCAAGCAAAATTATTAGCCTAAAGAACAAAAAGCACATGATCATTTAGCCTAAAGTACGAATTTTTCTTGGACACTCCCGATTATTCCATAAATAAAAAAAACTAAGAAGATCTCCCCGACACCTCAAAATAACCCTTCAACAACCCTTGAGGAAAATCAACCCACTTGTCAAAAAACCAATAAATATTCCGACCGCACTCGAAGTTAGCCCAAAAAAATTGAAAAAAATTCGACAAATCAAATCATTTCTTAAATGTTCCTCTCAACAACAGTCACTAAACTTAAACAAATATTTTCAAATTTTTTCGCAAAACTTTCAAACCTTCCCAAATTTTTTATAATTTTTTTAACTGATATCATGGAAACCCTATTCATCCTTTTCATAATCTTTTGCAATCTTTTTAAAACTTTTTATTCACTCTTTGAAGTATATATATCCCTTTCCACAATCCTTTATAACCTCCTCAGGTACGATAATTTAATAACTATTTAAATGTTTCGTAATCGATTTAGAAGAACAGATGTTTTTCAACTATTTGTAATTTTTCTCACAATTTTAACATCACTCATTCTGACAATATGTAAATATATAAAAAAGGTAATCATCACATTCGCATTAGCTACTATTCTCTTGTTTCTTTTCATTGAAGAATATTGGAACAAACATAAATTTTCATCTTAAAAAGTTCCACTCAAAGAAATTTTTCAAAATTGCTAATCAACAACCCCCACAAAAGTCCCCACCAACAATGTCCCAAGAAAATCCAACAACACCCACAAGTACACAAAATCCCCAATCATCTACACGCATTTCTTTTCAAGAAAAGCCATATATTTTGAAGAGAGACACGCACGATTATCTGAACCATTAGAACCAGTTGTCCGCCAAGCAACTTTAAGTGAACCGCAAAACGAATCAATATATATCATATACCCACATCTACAACATTATCTTAACAGAGTAAGACACACAAGTCAAAACCAGAACACACTCGAAATAAACAGACAAATTATACATCCAAGACGAAATCGAAAATTTCAAACTCCCAGAATTCGATTTAACGTACCTCAATCACCAACATCAAGTCCCTTAGACCTTTCAAGTAGCACACTACCAGAAACACCTTCAACTGTTTCACAACAGAGCAATTCAAATATTGCTTCAGACTATTTATGTTCAACCCCTACATCAGAACAAATTAGAGAAAATCCCTTTAATAAACCGACAACCACAGAACGCCCTCCATATTGGGTTACAAATAAATACCCTCACGGTGAACCAAACTTAGTAAACAACCCAGTTAAAATTTCATTTAATAAAACACTATCTACATCATCGAAACATTTTCCCTTCCCTTAACACCTTCTTTAAGCCAAATATCACCATCAACATTTCCCCTCAATTTTCTTACCAACCTTGTGTCACGATATCAAGAACAATCATCTCGAAATATACCACTACAATTAGATTGGAATACAGTCGTAGCACCCCCACCATTAATTGGTCAACATCAAGAAAGTAATAGATTACCCAACTGGGCATTAAACAGATTACAATATCGACACGATATTCACAAAGGCATACAAGAACATAACATCAAAATACTACAACAAAGCAGCCTCACACTAAAATTCGAACTTACAGTAGGACTAAATAAAATTGTTCAACACCCATTTCCATTAGACCCTCCTAATATCACAGCTCAATCTTTACCTCCCCCATTTATAACAACAGAAGTAATATATATAAATACGACAGATATTACAAAAAAGACAATAGGATGCATAATCGTTTATAACCCATACTCAGGATTGTCATACACATGTATATTCTAAAGATATTCACATTTCAACACCTTCTTTTTCTCATTTTTTCCAAACCAAATCAAAATCCCTCTCCTCGCTCAGGACCTCAGGATTTATTAGTAACACACTACGATTGTGAAGAAAACGAACAAAAAAAACACTACACAAAAAGGCTATAAATCAAGTCACACAATGTGAATCAGTACCACAAGCTATAGAAACAACTAATATAATAGCTACACTATACTCCAAAGCCCGAGCAACAAAACACTAATAGGATACAATCTTACAGCTACGTTTTTCGAAAAGAAAGTACATTGTTCACAAGTTTCAAACGGAAATAAAAATAGATTGGACCACGAATTTTTCTACCAATGTAAAATCGAAAGATTACTACATCTCAGCCCTCAAGACTGTAAAAACGAAATAAAGCGACAAAACTTAACACCAAACGAAGGCACAAACAGAAAACTTTCAAGTTTTCCCAGATGTAGCACATCAAGCAGAACTTGAAAAACACTAAGGTCACATAAGACTAGATACAAAATTCCCCTTCCATGGAGCACACGGAAGATTAACATATGATCTTCATGATAAACATTGAATACCACACATAGGAATAAATAATCCCTCAAATTGCAAAGCAGACACAAAAAATAAAGGATACCAGGAGATAATGTTTTTTGATTGGAAATTACAACTCGAAAAAGTAAAAGTTACGCGCAACTTAAAAAACGATACAAAACTTTACCAAAGAATCAGAATCCCTTGTAAAAATGACCAAGGATATTGCAATCTTACAACACGCACACAAGCAACCATTGTATGGTTTCCCGAAGAAACCTGTACAATTTTTCGAATAGCAAAAATACACGCTAGAATGAATAAATTTCACCAAAAATATTTTATCGAATCCATATGAAGATGTAAACCCTGACCAAATCAGAGCTACAAACCATAAATATAGAAAGATCCACAATATAGAAAAAAAATTAACACGATTTCAAGTATACCCAGAAACAGAACTTGCATGTAAGTACAACAAGCCAATTTACAAAACACAGTATTCAGAAATTCTTGTCGAATATTAAAACGGTTTTAACGTGAATACAGGACATTTAGTCGTAAACCCGATGGCCACATTTCGCCCATTCACTGACGAAAATCCCTACGTTTCAGTAAAATTTCAGAAAAACGCAGAACGAATCAGTGGAAAACTAAAACCACAAGACACAGAAAGTACACGATTACAAGAACTATCACTTATGAACAGCACATCACTATGATATATATTCAGATATGAAATTAGATTACACAATAAGCAGAATTTTTCAAGAAATGTCACTTTCAGAATAAGAAACACTACATCAAATATGTGAACTTGAAAGAACACAAATTCTACAGTCACTAGCACTAGCAGTTCTAAAAATACCATAGGCAGGATATTTATTATCCGGAAAAAGATCAAATTTCATTGATTATGAAGGAAACATCTAATGGTATTACACTTGTACCAAAAAAGTATCACCCTTATACGTTTTTGAAGATAAACGATGTTACAAAAGAATCCCAATGTTCTACAAAATTAAAGTATGTTTTGTTGATACACTTTCAAAAAAACATATTTATGGGATACAGCAGTACCATGTGGATCAAAAAAAAGCCACAATGTCGTAGAATTAAATCCCGATGAAGATAAATACTACCTACTCACACCATATCCAACCTTAATGCCACCACTAAAAAGTTTTCACCCGAAAGCATTAGAGCTATAGCTCGCAACCCAAATATCGGTTTACAATCGATTGGCATCTATTCCAAATCCGACATACAACACCACATACGTACACAACAATTTCAAGAACTACTTACAAAAATGAACACTATACAACGACAATCAATAGAGTAAAACTTACGAAAGTTTGCAGAAACAGCAGGATTTTCAGACATTTACGCACAAGATTACAGCAGATATTTCAAAGATATAAAACATTATATTTATCAAAGCGGCGAAAAATATCGACCACAACATATATCACCAATCAATGTTTTTAGTTTTGTAAATTTCAAAAACGAACTTTTAGCCTTTCTAGGTTGGCTATATTACATCTTAAAAAGATTGACTATGTTATACGCAATGTTTAATTTTTTTGGATTTCTTTTTTCTTTTTTAAAAGGAATTTATAACACATGCGCAATCAACACACAAGTAAATAGACAAGCAAGCGTAGCACGCATACTTTTTGCAGGATTTTATGGATTATTTTCCACATCTATAAATAAAATACTTTTAGATGCACAAATAAAAGAATACAATACAAAATTATCAACTACACCAAACACATATGACGAATCGAAGAAGAACACAAACACTTTACCTACAGTACCACAACAACCAAGTTTAAATTGTAACCATCCACTAAGACTAGTACTACGAAACTTAGAAGCTTAGCACTAGTAAACATCGCAAATTCAAGACTAAATCATATACAAAGTCTAATTCAACAGTAACACAACAACCTCAAAATGACAATTTATATGAACAAATAATTGAACAAACACATACCACAAAATTTCAATTGCAGAATAATCATTTTTTTAGCCCACGATGAGCCGATAAGTTGGATCCCTTTTGATCCATTTCCTTTTCCTATCCAGCCAACCTCCAAAACCCAATTCCCATCATCCAACTTTTTGCTTTCCCGCCACTTGAATCGCCTCATGTCAACACATCATCCGGTAAGGATTCTTACGCTTATTCAGACATCACCGTTTTTAATACCTTTTTCCAATTTAATAACTCAGACATCGAAACCCCAGACATATTTGGAAACTCCGAACCCAGCCCATCAACATTTTCTCTCAACCCCCCTTTCGACCCATTCACTCCCAATCCACAATTGATTCCTCCTCTACTATTTCTCATGTTTCCCAAGCAACCCTGACAAACTCCCCTTTTACCATTGAACGTTCCGACAATAATTCCCAGAAACCACGCAAATCTAACAAGAACAAAACAACCTAATAACTTTACAGCAACAAATACAACACCCTCACACCTTAACCATTCACCAATTATCATCAAGTATAACATCATCAAATCTACCAACTCCTACACCCTCTTCAGATTATACCCCTTCTTTAGATCAATCCTCAACATCAACCCATTCACCATCCACTACTAACCGTGCATATAGAAGATTCAAAAGAAAATTTCCTAACCACCCGTTTCCCTCCAAACCCGGAACAGCCCGCGATTAAGTAAATCACCCTGACCACAATAATACTCCTGACTTTCTCCAAATTTTTCTAATCATTCTTCCCTCAATATACTATTAATCATTCCAACCCTCACACTGAACAACCCCACTATGTCGATGAGCATATACTAATCCCCACACTTCACTGGACATCATTTTATTATTTCTCAAATCCCCTTTGTATGCCACTAAATAACACACCTCACGAAGCAGAGAGAAGTAAACTTGACCTTTTTAGACTAACCACAGCACTAACACCTAGACAATTTGCGCATGTAGGATATAAAAAACTTTTAAAATTTTCACTGCACCCCGAGCTAATAATTATTCCATTGAATACTATGATCACAACATCATCAGACCTAATCAAGATCAGTTTCTCGACGAAGATAAGTTCGCTAACCCACAACTAACCGAAAATTTTTATCATCCAAACAGCCTACCTCTTTACACTAAGCTCACTAGATAAAAACCACGACCCCATCATTTCCAAAGCACTAATCAACATCCAAGCTTATGAATCATTTTACGATAATTTTCAAACTTTTTCACTAACTTTTTGCTTCCTCACTTCAAAAGAACGAGATCTGCACTGTTCACACGACATCATGTTACGAACTAAGCAAACGCATAATTACACATATTATAAATTCATTCAGAATCATTTTAATTTACACACACCTTCACGATAACCCCACCATCGTTTTCAGTTTATTAATTCAAAGTACAGTTCACCATTTTTCTTAAATCGCACATGCTGTATTAGAAACACTAACTTCCAAGCAAACCTCAGAATTTACGACCCAACCAATAACCCAAATGTATATATTTTGTCCATTCACCAAGACCTTTAATGTAGAAAAATCCGACATCTCATTGTCCCGCATGAATATATTCAACCTATAGAAATCCCAATATTATAATTCATTCACAATACTAAATATATTCACAAGCTTTTTAACCTCATCCAGTACACCAATAACGAGTTTTCCATTGGCACTGAAGAACTAAACACCATAAGAGCACTTGAATTGCTTTGGCCACTGCTCGAAACTAAAAACATCATTCGCATATTAGCAAAATTACTAACCACATCAGATTCAATACACGATATCTTCCCTCATGACTTCTTCCCCGATAATAAGGTAAATATGAGGTAAATAATTTAACACTAATAAATTCAAAACAAACTAACCATTTCTTATTAAATGTTTTTTCATTAGTCTTTAGATCACTATCATCTAAAAACAAAAAAACAGAAAAAAAAGTGCAATTTCTTTTATACATTATAATTTTTTCAAATAACAAACTCTTTTATAAATCTCAAACTTTTTTTAACTAACCGCAACAAATGACGCAGTAAAATTTCTTCTCCATAGCAGTAAATTCATCTATAAATTCTTTTCCCCAATCTAGTAAACTTAAATACACTGAAAATATTTTAATATTTTTAATCCCACGAGGCAGTAAATTTAAAACTTTCAGCAGTAAATTTATACAAATGTCAGCAGTAATAACCTTTTCAAGAATCAATTGCACACAAATTATATCCACACTCGCACAGTTCGCCCACGACAAATTGTTTAAAATAATGAATACAAGTTTTAACTTTCACTAATAACAACTCAAACTAATAATAACAAGTTTCAAATTTTCTTTTAACCCGGTTGGAAACGAATTGTATAATAATCCTAACTAACCAACGCAGCTTACTAAACACCATAAACCACAAACTAAAAGCATGACTAAGAGAAGAAAAACAACGGTATCCAAACTGGATTAAACCAGCTCAAGGAATCAATAATTTATTCTTTTGAAGAATTTTGATAAGTCTAAAAAAGAAAACATAAATCACCAAAAAGTCGAAAGACAAACCCAAACCAAACATATTGATTTTTGAGAAAAGGACACAACTAAAACAACAAAAGGAAAAACCAGAAACAAAAAGACACAAAAGGTTAACACAAAACAGGACCCCATAAAAAACAGCATGAAATCATACCCTCACTCTTGGCCTAACCCACCACAAAAGGACGACGTCCTGAGCATGCTTAATAGAATAGCCGGCCTAACCCACCGTGCTAGAATTTACGCTTTGTGACACACTCCTTTTTTTTATAAGAGGTACTCAAGTGTGAGTAACTCTTTTGAAATAACCGAACTAAAAATAAAAGCTTTTGCGATAAAAACTAATAAAAAATCATAACTAAAAAGAAAGACTAACTAAAAATTTATTTATGTAAATTATATATTGCAGTAATATAGATCATACTCAATCACGAAGAAGAGCATCAGGCAGCTAAGAGGACCTCATCACACATAACCCACAGAATGGCTGAACACAACCGATTTGCCGCTCACAACCACAACTCAAAGGATTTGAAGTACGACTTGACTCCGAAGCAAAGGACTTCAATGAAACAGACCAATGACCACCTCGATGTTCAAGTATACGTACAGATCCGAGTTACAGGGCACTCCCTCTAAACTCGAGCTTCACGCCATTCCCAATTCAGATCGAAACACAGTTCTCCACCCCGATCAAGAACAGACGATCATAACAAACCATTTTGAAATCAAATTGATTTTGTTGACAGTCTCAATCATCGTTGAATGACAAAATGAAATCTACGATTCCAGTTTCCTGGAGCTTTCTCCTCCAAGAACGGAATAGAAATGATGCTCGCGAAATACGAACGATCAATCATCCATCCTCCATCGCAGAAAGAAGTCAAAGGAACAAAAATTCCTGTTTGATTTATTAAACAGGTATTATGAAAACGTTTTTTTTTCCAGATGAGATCTGGTTTTTTTTTTTTTTTTTTTTTTTTGAGACGCTTTTTCGAAAAATTCGCTTTTCCAAAAAACTTCCCGTCAGATTCTCATAATAGGGGTACCAATGGATTCAGTAGCGTTTCACTTACCTGCCTGCATAAAATTTAGGGCAATTTTTACCCTACACCACCCCCTAACCCACAACTAACCGAAAATTTTTATCATCCAAACAGCCTACCTCTTTACACTAAGCTCACTAGATAAAAACCACGACCCCATCATTTCCAAAGCACTAATCAACATCCAAGCTTATGAATCATTTTACGATAATTTTCAAACTTTTTCACTAACTTTTTGCTTCCTCACTTCAAAAGAACGAGATCTGCACTGTTCACACGACATCATGTTACGAACTAAGCAAACGCATAATTACACATATTATAAATTCATTCAAAATCATTTTAATTTACACACACCTTCACGATAACCCCACCATCGTTTTCAGTTTATTAATTCAAAGTACAGTTCACCATTTTTCTTAAATCGCACATGCTGTATTAGAAACACTAACTTCCAAGCAAACCTCAGAATTTACGACCCAACCAATAACCCAAATGTATATATTTTGTCCATTCACCAAGACCTTTAATGTAGAAAAATCCGACATCTCATTGTCCCGCATGAATATATTCAACCTATAGAAATCCCAATATTATAATTCATTCACAATACTAAATATATTCACAAGCTTTTTAACCTCATCCAGTACACCAATAACGAGTTTTCCATTGGCACTGAAGAACTAAACACCATAAGAGCACTTGAATTGCTTTGGCCACTGCTCGAAACTAAAAACATCATTCGCATATTAGCAAAATTACTAACCACATCAGATTCAATACACGATATCTTCCCTCATGACTTCTTCCCCGATAATAAGGTAAATATGAGGTAAATAATTTAACACTAATAAATTCAAAACAAACTAACCATTTCTTATTAAATGTTTTTTCATTAGTCTTTAGATCACTATCATCTAAAAACAAAAAAACAGAAAAAAAAAGTGCAATTTCTTTTATACATTATAATTTTTTCAAATAACAAACTCTTTTATAAATCTTAAACTTTTTTTAACTAACCGCAACAAATGACGCAGTAAAATTTCTTCTCCATAGCAGTAAATTCATCTATAAATTCTTTTCCCCAATCTAGTAAACTTAAATACACTGAAAATAATTTAATATTTTTAATCCCACGAGGCAGTAAATTTAAAACTTTCAGCAGTAAATTTATACAAATGTCAGCAGTAATAACCTTTTCAAGAATCAATTGCACACAAATTATATCCACACTCGCACAGTTCGCCCACGACAAATTGTTTAAAATAATGAATACAGGTTTTAACTTTCACTAATAACAACTCAAACTAATAATAACAAGTTTCAAATTTTCTTTTAACCCGGTTGGAAACGAATTGTATAATAATCCTAACTAACCAACGCAGCTTACTAAACACCATAAACCACAAACTAAAAGCATGACTAAGAGAAGAAAAACAACGGTATCCAAACTGGATTAAACCAGCTCAAGGAATCAATAATTTATTCTTTTGAAGAATTTTGATAAGTCTAAAAAAGAAAACATAAATCACCAAAAAGTCGAAAGACAAACCCAAACCAAACATATTGATTTTTGAGAAAAGGACACAACTAAAACAACAAAAGGAAAAACCAGAAACAAAAAGACACAAAAGGTTAACACAAAACAGGACCCCATAAAAAACAGCATGAAATCATACCCTCACTCTTGGCCTAACCCACCACAAAAGGACGACGTCCTGAGCATGCTTAATAGAATAGCCGGCCTAACCCACCGTGCTAGAATTTACGCTTTGTGACACACTCCTTTTTTTTATAAGAGGTACTCAAGTGTGAGTAACTCTTTTGAAATAACCGAACTAAAAATAAAAGCTTTTGCGATAAAAACTAATAAAAAATCATAACTAAAAAGAAAGACTAACTAAAAATTTATTTATGTAAATTATATATTGCAGTAATATAGATCATACTCAATCACGAAGAAGAGCATCAGGCAGCTAAGAGGACCTCATCACACATAACCCACAGAATGGCTGAACACAACCGATTTGCCGCTCACAACCACAACTCAAAGGATTTGAAGTACGACTTGACTCCGAAGCAAAGGACTTCAATGAAACAGACCAATGACCACCTCGATGTTCAAGTATACGTACAGATCCGAGTTACAGGGCACTCCCTCTAAACTCGAGCTTCACGCCATTCCCAATTCAGATCGAAACACAGTTCTCCACCCCGATCAAGAACAGACGATCATAACAAACCATTTTGAAATCAAATTGATTTTGTTGACAGTCTCAATCATCGTTGAATGACAAAATGAAATCTACGATTCCAGTTTCCTGGAGCTTTCTCCTCCAAGAACGGAATAGAAATGATGCTCGCGAAATACGAACGATCAATCATCCATCCTCCATCGCAGAAAGAAGTCAAAGGAACAAAAATTCCTGTTTGATTTATTAAACAGTTATTATGAAAACGTTTTTTTTTTCCAGATGAGATCTGGTTTTTTTTTTTTTTTTTTTTGAGACGCTTTTTCGAAAAATTCGCTTTTCCAAAAAACTTCCCGTCAGATTCTCATAATAGGGGTACCAATGGATTCAGTAGCGTTTCACTTACCTGCCTGCATAAAATTTAGGGCAATTTTTACCCTACCCCACCCCCTACGGTCTTAGAAAAGCTTCACAACTCGGTACTTTTTTCACTTTTTGCCCATTTTTTCGGAAATTTTCGATTTCCTCAAAAACTACCCGTCCAGATTTGGGGTTAAGGGTTTAATCGATAGACCAGGTTGTAGGAAACTCCCATGCACAAGCGGCTGGTCCCTAATTTGCTTAGGGGAAGAGCTATAGACTTAGGAAAAGTCACTTTTTTGATTTTTTTGCCTATTTTTTCGGAAATTATCGATTTTCTCAAAAACTACCCATCCAGATTTGGAATTAAGGGTTAGTCGATAAACCAGATTGTAGGAAACTCCCCCGCACAAGCGGCTGGTCCTTAACTTGCCTAGGGGAAGAGCTATAGACTTAGGAAAAGTCACTTTTTTGACTTTTTTGGCCTTTTTTCAAATCTTTCCGATTTCCTCAAAAACTACCCGTCCAGATTTGGGATTAAGGGTTTAATCGATAGACCAGGTTGTAGGAAACTCCCATGCACAAGCGGCTGGTCTCTAATTTGCTTAGGGGAAGAGCTATAGACTTAGGAAAAGTCACTTTTTTGATTTTTTTGCCTATTTTTTCGGAAATTATCGATTTCCTCAAAAACTACCCATCCAGATTTGGAATTAAGGGTTTAATCGATAAACCAGATTGTAGGAAACGCCCCCGCACAAGCGGCTGGTCCTTAACTTGCCTAGGGGAAGAGCTATAGACTTAGGAAAAGTCACTTTTTTGATTTTTTTGCCTATTTTTTCGGAAATTATCGATTTCCTCAAAAACTACCCATCCAGATTTGGAATTAAGGGTTTAATCGATAAACCAGATGGTAGGAAACTCCCCCGCACAAGCGGCTGGTCCTTAACTTGCCTAGGTGAAGAGCTATAGACTTAGGAAAAGTCACTTTTTTGATTTTTTTGCCTATTTTTTCGGAAATTATCGATTTCCTCAAAAACTACCCATCCAGATTTGGAATTAAGGGTTTAATCGATAAACCAGATGGTAGGAAACTCCCCCGCACAAGCGGCTGGTCCTTAACTTGCTTAGGGGAAGAGCTATAGACTTAGGAAAAGTCACTTTTTTGATTTTTTTGCCTATTTTTTCGGAAATTATCGATTTCCTCAAAAACTACCCATCCAGATTTGGAATTAAGGGTTTAATCGATAGACCAGGTTGTAGGAATCCCCCATGCACAAGCGGCTGGTCCCTAATTTGCTTAGGGGAAGAGCTATAGACTTAGGAAAAGTCACTTTTTTGATTTTTTTGCCTATTTTTTCGGAAATTATCGATTTCCTCAAAAACTACCCATCCAGATTTGGAATTAAGGGTTTAATCGATAAACCAGATGGTAGGAAACTCCCCCGCACAAGCGGCTGGTCCTTAACTTGCCTAGGTGAAGAGCTATAGACTTAGGAAAAGTCACTTTTTTTGACTTTTTTGGCCTTTTTTCAAATCTTTCCGATTTCCTCAAAAACTACCCGTCCAGATTTGGGATTAAGGGTTTAATCGATAGACCAGGTTGTAGGAATCCCCCATGCACAAGCGGCTGGTCCCTAATTTGCTTAGGGGAAGAGCTATAGACTTAGGAAAAGTCACTTTTTTGATTTTTTTGCCTATTTTTTCGGAAATTATCGATTTCCTCAAAAACTACCCATCCAGATTTGGAATTAAGGGTTTAATCGATAAACCAGATGGTAGGAAACTCCCCCGCACAAGCGGCTGGTCCTTAACTTGCCTAGGTGAAGAGCTATAGACTTAGGAAAAGTCACTTTTTTTGACTTTTTTGGCCTTTTTTCAAATCTTTCCGATTTCCTCAAAAACTACCCGTCCAGATTTGGGATTAAGAATTTAATCGATAGACCAGGTTCTAGGAAACTCCCATGCACGAGCGGCTGGTCCCTAATTTGCTTAGGGGAAGAGCTATAGACTTAGGAAAAGTCACTTTTTTGATTTTTTTGCCTATTTTTTCGGAAATTATCGATTTCCTCAAAAACTACCCATCCAGATTTAGAATTAAGGGTTTAATCGATAAACCAGATTGTAGGAAACTCCCCCGCACAAGCGGCTGGTCCTTAACTTGCCTAGGGGAAGAGCTATAGACTTAGGAAAAATCACTTTTTTGACTTTTTTTGCCTATTTTTTCGGAAATTATCGATTTCCTCAAAAACTACCCATCCAGATTTGAAATCAAGGGTTTAATCGATAGACCAGGTTGTAGGAAACTCCCCGCACAAGCGGCTGGTCCTTAACTTGCCTAGGGGAAGAGCTATAGACTTAGGAAAAGTCTCTTTTTTGACTTTTTTGGCCATTTTTCAAATCTTTCCGATTTCCTCAAAAACTACCCGTCCAGATTTGGGATTAAGGGTTTAATCGATAGACCAGGTTGTAGGAACCCCCCTACACAAACGGCTCGTCCCTAATTTGTCTAGGGGAAGAGCTATACACTTAGGAATAGTCAATTTTTCGGTTTTTGGGCCATTTTTTCAAATCTTTCCGATTTCCTCAAAAACTACCCGTCCAGATTTGGGATTAAGAATTTAATCGATAGACCAGGTTGTAGGAAACTCCCATGCACAAGCGGCTGGTCCCTAATTTGCTTAGGGGAAGAGCTATAGACTTAGGAAAAGTCACTTTTTTGATTTTTTTGCCTATTTTTTCGGAAATTATCGATTTCCTCAAAAACTACCCATCCAGATTTGGAATTAAGGGTTTAATCGATAAACCAGATTGTAGGAAACTCCCCCGCACAAGCGGCTGGTCCTTAACTTGCCTAGGGGAAGAGCTATAGACTTAGGAAAAGTCACTTTTTTGACTTTTTTTGCCTATTTTTTCGGAAATTATCGATTTCCTCAAAAACTACCCATCCAGATTTGGAATTAAGGGTTTAATCGATAGACCAGGTTGTAGGAAACTCCCCGCACAAGCGGCTGGTCCTTAACTTGCCTAGGGGAAGAGCTATAGACTTTTTTGGCCATTTTTCAAATCTTTCCGATTTCCTCAAAAACTACCCGTCCAGATTTGGGATTAAGGGTTTAATCGATAGACCAGGTTGTAGGAACCCCCCTACACAAACGGCTCGTCCCTAATTTGTCTAGGGGAAGAGCTATACACTTAGGAATAGTCAATTTTTCGGTTTTTGGGCCATTTTTTCAAACTTTTTCGATTTCTTCAAAAACTACCCGTCCAGATTTGGGATTAAGGGTTTAATCGATGGACCAGGTTGTAGGAAACTCCCCTGCACAAGCGGCTGGTCCCTAATTTGCTTAGGGGAAGAGCTATAGACTTAGGACAAGTCACTTTTTTGATTTTTTTGCCTATTTTTTCGGAAATTATCGATTTCCTCAAAAACTACCCATCCAGATTTGGAATTAAGGGTTTAATCGATAAACCAGATTGTAGGAAACTCCCCCGCCCAAGCGGCTGGTCCTTAACTTGAATAGGGGAAGAGCTATAGACTTAGGAAAAGTCACTTTTTTGACTTTTTTGGCCTTTTTTCAAATCTTTCCGATTTCCTCAAGAACTACCCGTCTAGATTTGGGATTAAGGGTTTAATCGATAGACCAGGTTGTAGGAATCCCCCATGCTCAAGCGGCTGGTCCTTAATTTGTCTTGGGCAAGAGCTGTACACTTAGGAAAAGTTTTTTTAAAAGTTTTTTGGCATTGGAACAAAGATTCAATATACTTATTGTGTGTATTTTTTAGACAATGGAATCAGCTATGCTTACGTTTTCTCGCTTTTGCTTGGTGCTATTGGCTTTGTGTTGAGTTTTTTTGTATGGTTCGAGTTTTTTTGTGTAGGAAGGGCGCTATCGACTTGAGAAACCTGAAATTTTAAAACAATTTTAAAATAATCAATATTAAAATAATCAAACAGGTCTCTCCGGCTTTCAGCTGGGTCCCTAGTTCTGTAAACCCCGAATGGGTGGAACCTGATCCAAACTATATGTTATCATTGGTTATAAATTAGAATAAATGATTAAAGAATAACCAATCATACTCCATCTAACTAACAACCAAATTATTTGTAAGTGCTGAAATTACTTGTAATTTCAGCACCAGAGCATTCTGAATTTAACTTACAACTTAGTTGCTTTTTCCAAAAGACCGACTCGTAACAAACCAGTATACTCTAGATCTGTTGAGACTAAGAGATATAGGAGTAAGATTAAGACCGGTATTAGACTAAGAAGTTGCACGAATCTATCAGGCCTAAAAAAGTTAGCGTGACGAGCAGACGATGTACCATATCTGAAATTACTCTATGAGTTAGAGATCAATCCCAACTCAGAATACTCTATGCTACTTTCTCCGCAACCGGCTATCCTTGCTAAAGCTGATTTTTTTCAGCTGACAGTTTTTTTATCGGAGTGGAGACCATCAAAAGACATTTTAATTTGGCTTTTGCTTCAGTTCAGAAAAAAGGTAATTGGAAAAAGAGGTAAAAAAGAAAAATTTTTTATGCTGACATGCTATATTGCAGTGAAAAACATCAAAATTTATTTTAATTTGGGTTTCGTAATTTTTTTTTCAAGGAAAATCTGTAAGCTCTTTTCCAACCTCCCCCCCTTTGAATTTCAATTTTGTCATAAAGCAATGAAACTAGGCATGATGAACAAACTAACAATTGTGTGAACAAATTTGTTCTTTTCATAGTTTACATCTTAAAACTCATGCGTTTAGCCATGATTAAAACAACTAGAAAAGCGGAAAATTTGATTGGTGAGGGAAAAGTGGGCTCTTTTCCAGTCCCCCCCCCCCTTTCAAAATAACGAATTTTATGTTTGTTTTACGTGTTATTACGGCTAAATGCGTGATGTTACGCTGTTATGTATAAACAACAAATCTGTTCACAGTTGACGATTTGTTCACCATGCCAAATTTCATTGCATTATGACAACGTTAATTAAGCTTTTCAAAATTGAATTTGAAAGGGGGGGAACTGGAAAAGAGCCGAAAAGTGAGGGAAAAGTGCCAACCAATGGGAAAACTAATGGTGAAAACCAAAAATCTTCTTTACAAAGCTTTTCAATTGCGCTTAGCGGGATTTTCAGATGCTTTTAGCTGAATATATGAGTGGACCAGTGAAGAGTGTGTATGTGTATGAGGGGGACTTTTCCATTCCATCCAGCGTCAAACACAAAGTACACTGTACCTCTGTTCGCATCTACCCCGGCTGGGACATGAGGGCAAAAGAGGGGGACCTGGCTCTGCTCAAACTGGAAGACAAGTTCTCTCTTTCAAAAATCCTGCCCCTCTGCACGGAGAGCTACAAAAAGTGAGGGCCCTTTTCCAGTTTCTCACCCCAACCCCCTTCCTCTACGCGCGCCCCGGCTTTTTTTCCTCCTGAAATGAACAGATTCCGCTTACAATTTACAGACTTTGCTCACAATTTGCTGATTCCGCATACAGTTACGGATTCCGCGACAGCTTAATTTCACTATACATATAATGTATATAATTTTATTTGTTTGTGGATTCCACAAACTGCTCCGGATTGCGCAATTATTTTTAGGATTCTGCAAATTTTGTTGCGGATTATGCAAAATCGTCTGGTTTGGAGAAATTTTGAGGAATGCATGGTTTTGGCTATTTGTTCGTGGAATCTATAACAAAAAAGACGAAAATAGCAGAGCGCAGTATAACAAGCGATTGAAATCAAAGACTGCAAAAAATTAAATCAAAGAGTAAAAAAATTTTTAAGCAAATGTTTACGATTGCAAGAAATGTGTAGATTAAGTCATTCGACTCTGCATAATAAAACAACTTTTTTGTGTGTGGAAAGCAAAGCCAGCCTGACAGTTTCGTCGAACGCATGACATAGTAACTGTTTTGATATCTAAAAAAATAATTTAATCAGATTATTGTTCAAAGAAAAAGAGAATATTGTGCTCTAAGTCTTAGAATATTAATTTTTTTCTTCAAGATATTTGTTCAAACTTTTAATGAACCATTTTAAAAATTTTTTTGAAAGGTATTGGCTTTTTGAGCTTTGTATTGAGAAAACCATTCCACTTCCGATCTAATTATGAACGTTTGAAAAACGAAATTTGGTCAATTTGTTTTTTTTTGCGCTTTTATTATAAAATTATTTAAAAACATTATGCGGGTCTTACTAAAAATCTACCAGATGAAAAATACATCATTTTGCATTCAAAATAACATGTATGAGCTAGAAATTTTTGAATGAATTTTTCTACTTTTCCAAACCATTTTTCAAAAATTTTGTCAGCCAAAGTTAAGTATTGACCGACCGTAAAGGGCCGTCAAATCATTCATTGTGTAAAAGAGTTGTGTTTATATTACTAAGTGTTTTGGAAATTAAAACAAGAAATTATATTTACACTTGTACAAACAATAGAACTCGTTATTTAATCTTTGAATGTTTTTTTTTGTGGATAAGATTTTTTTCTACAGTGGAAAAAAACTTGGGATTCGGACGAATTATTCCAGTTATATTCGAACTGAAAAAAGAATTGTTTTCTCAATTTTTAGAATTGTAGGCTTAAGACATTGATGATCGGCAGAAAACGCAAAAAAATCTTGGCTCATTTGCTTGAAAAAAAAGCCTTAAGGCTTGCTATCAATTTATTTCATTAACTAAGTTGTGAGATCATTTCGTAATACTGTAGATTTACTGGATTCAGTGATAAGCTGCTATAAGCAGGTGTCCTGTCCCGGCTCTCAGGAAATTTTCACTTACAATGATGGGCTGATTTACAAATTAAATCACTCCATCGCTGTAACTGACCCGTCAATTAGCAATTATAAGAACTGTAGGTTAAAATTGAATCCTGGGTTATCCTGAAATCTTTTAAGTTCCTGATGTAACGGTTGTTGGCTATTTTTAGATATTAGTTGAATAGAGCTCAATATTCTCTCAGATTGCCATGCCACAAGTTAAACTGAAACTAGGATAGCTGGTACAAAGTGTGGTACAGAATGTTCTGACCTGACTAAAAAAAATTCAAATTTAAAGAAAACATCCCAAAACTCAGAAAAAATATATTTTATTTTTTTTTTCCCAGAAAAGGCGATTGAAGTAGGTAAACAAGTGCTCAAATTGCTATTTAAAAGCTAATGCACCGTTAAAATTCTACTAGAAATACATTTTTTGCTTCAGCTTCTAAATCATGTCTAATTTCTTTTCTAGTTTAATCTGAAATGCAGACCCGTTTTTCTCGACACAGACAGCATTTTTATTTTTTTAGAAATCTTATTACGACCAATAATTGGCTGGCAAAAAAAATTGAAAAAATCGACCATAGTTCATTTACATAGTTCATTTGCGAGATTGCAAGGAACAACAATGATCAAAGATAGTAGAACAAGCAGAACAAGCAGAACAAGCAATAGATAATCGTGTTTTTTAAAATTACTGAATAACTATAAATGAAACAATTTTTAGCCATCCGATAGCAGCGTGCGGTATGGGAAGACTTTCAGCGTCTGGTCCCACCGCAACTGTCCTCCAAGAGGCCATCTTCACTGAGACAGTTGGTGGCTGTCCCGATAGCAAGTTCAACCCTATACAACAAATCTGTTTATTGGGCGACAAAAAACAGAAGCAGGAAATGCTCTCCTTTCCAGTTTCCAGTTTTAAGCACTGAAGGAAATAATTACCGGCTAAGTAAAACTATCATTTAATTTCCAATGAGAAGAATAACATTTAAAAGGTAAAGCCTATTATTTTCTCATGAAGAAGTAAAAAATTTTCGAAAAAATTTTTCAGCATTTTTCGACTCCGTTTTAGGCGACCTAAAACATTTTCTTAGTTTTCTTGATACTCCCAAAAGCTAATTAAAATACATGTTCTTCGATGCAAGTAAATGATTGCAAAATGAGCCTGCTTTTTACGGGCATTTAGAAAAATAACCATAAGCAGTGGCACAACAGCGGCTCGCCGTGATGAGTTGTACAGCTCGTATGTTCTTCCTTTCTCTCGTGGTCAAATGGTCTTAAAAAGGAAAAAGAGTCACTTTTTTTCATTGCAGAATGCTGTTTTTAGACTCTTTTTGATAAGCGCCAAATATTGATATGAAAAAGGTTCAAATAGTTTTCCAAAGTTTCACACAATTTTGCTTAAAATTAAAGATAGCAGATTAGATGGCAGAAGAATTTTTGATAGACATGTCATTTTTTACAAGACAAATTGCAAGGAGTCAATTAGTTTCTGTTTCAAAATGTAACGATGTGCCTTTGATATAAATATGGCCATTATCAATTTTCGCCCGAGCAGCAGTGAAAAATGGTGATTATGGTTTTTTGATATATTTGTTTAGAAATCCTTGCGATAATTGAAAAAAAATTGATTTGAGACAGTTTTGTACCGCAAAGGTTAGTAGTTTGATTTGAGTTTTTTTGTATATTCATCCGCATGTTAAATAGGGGGGGGGGGGTTAGGAACTTAGACGACAGGAAATTAGACGATCGGAAAATAACGGAATTTAGACAATAACTTGCGTGCAAATTGCGTGGAACTTGTTAACATACTTAAATTATCTTATGGCTGAGTAAATACTGGTTGTCCGTAATTTCCGTTTCTTTACGGTCGTCTAATTTGCTTGTTGTCTAATTTCCTAGGCCCTTAATAGGGCAATAATTAAAAAAAAAAGACGAGTCCACGAAACTGGAAAAAGGAAAAAATTGAATCTCAGGATACGTGCGGTGGCGACTCAGGCGGACCCATCTACCCTCTGATTAATGGACAGGCAGAGTGTCTCTACGGGTCACTCAGCTATGGATCACGTCACTGCACAGGGTGGGGGGTGTACACTAGAGTGTCAGACCACTCAGATTGGATCCTGAAACAGATTGGATCCACAACACCATGAAACAATAGCAATTAGCGCTATTGCAGATGATGCTGAATTTTTAGCAGTATCATTTCTCAAACGCTTCGTTCATTATTCACTTATTTTTTTATTAACTTTTTTGGATAAATTACAAATTTAATTCAAACTTTTAACGAAGTAGTTCCATTCCTGATTTCAAACAACCATAAGCCGGGTGATGTGCCAGTAGAACAGAATATTTCGACTGCCTTGATTGAAGCAAAGAAATTACGGCTCTTTTTACCCCCCCCCCCCCCCCCCCCCCCCCAACTCACACAAGCTTCAATTTTATGGTCTAAGGAGTGGTTTCACAAGGTTGATTATGAAGATCAAATATGTTTGCCATGGCCTAATTAGTCTGCATGTCATTTTTCATGACAATTGGACAATGTGAACAGTAATTTCAATTATAAAAATTTGCTGGAATTTTGAAGGAAAAAGAGCCGAATTTACAAAAAAAATATTAAAAAAAGCAATAAAATTTTTTTTCCAGTGTAGGGCGACGAAATTAGTTTAATGCGGTTATAGTCAGACGCGGATCTGGGATAATTTTCTCGAGGAGGGGGGGCGGATTTTCAAAAAATTGATTTTTTGAGCACTCATAAAGCAGTAAAAAGCGGGGTGGGGGGCGGAGGGGCACTCATAAAGCAGTAAAATTTTGAGCGCTCAAAAGCAGTAAAATTTTGATTTTTTGAGCACTCATAAAGCAGTAAAAAGCGGGGTGGGGGGCAAAGGCGCCTTTAGAAAAATTTTAGAGTCGGTCGGCCAAAAATAGATTTCTCAAAAAGTACCAAAGGGGGGGACCCTTTGGGTCGGCAGGGGGTCGAATCCCTAAGAGAAAAGGCGTCCGCCCCTCCCCGCCCTTCCCCCCCCCTTAATCCACCCTTGGTTGTAGAATCCAAAATGATAATTCAATTTAAAATGACACTCATTGTGTCAGTTGTATTAATCTTGTGTCATATAGTCTCAAAAACAGAAGTAACGAAAGTAACGGAATATTTGTGCTCGGGGTGGGGTTTTTTTTCTTCAGATAAATTTCGACTTTTTAACTAGCCATTTTGGACGGAAATTTTAAATATCATTTAAAAGCTTTTGATGTCTTGAGCTTATATTTGAAAATTATGGGGGTTTAAGTAAAATTATGGGGTTTTAAGGACTGCCATTTTTCCCAATTTGGGACAAATAACGCACGATATATTTCGCGCTATTAACAAGATTTAATCCGTGTTACAAATTGTTCCAAATTAGGTGAAGGAGTTTTTTTTGCCTTAATTGAATTGTTAAAAGGAGTAAAATATAACCTTCTGTACTTTATATGGCGTGTGGGGAGATGATTTTCACAAAAAATCTCAAATTTTAGAGAAAAAAAAATTTCATTTAATTTTATTACATTTAATTTTTTTAGGTTATCACTGCCTCATAGGCCTTAAAAGGCAGTCGGAACATTCAGGGCCTCGCCCTGATGCGAGCAGTCTTGTTCTCTTCTGTTTTCTGTTTCTGCTCCATTTTGTTCTAATTTTCCTATTCTTCGATTTTTTTCTGTTAGCTTCGTAATATATATTCACTTTTGAGGTATGACTTTGCTGAAAACTTCTCATAAACTTCTCATAAAGTATTTAGTCTTTTTTTATACTTTTTATTCCGACTTTCGACACGAAAGTAACGAAATATTTGTGCTCGGGGTGGGTTTTTTTCTTCAGACAAAGTTCAACTTTTAAACAAGCCATTTTAGACGGAATTTTTTAGATATTATTCAAAAGATGTTGTTGTCCTGAGCTTAAACTTGAAAATATATTTCACCTGTGATCATTTTTCGTAAAGTTCTGAGTGTTTAAAGATTGCCATTTTGGCCAATTTGGGACAATTATCGCGCGGAGAATATTAATGCGTAAGCGGAAACTTAATCCGTCTTAGAAATCGTTCCAAAATAGTGAAGGAAGCTTATGCCATAATTGATTTGTTACTGGGAGCAAAATGTATCACTTTGACTTTTATATGGAGTGTGGGGGATGTTTTTCAAAAAAATCTAAGTTTCATTTTTTTTCCATTTGTTTTATTTTATTACTTTAAATTTTGTCATGTTATTTTTTGCTCCATAGACGTTAAAAGGCAGTCGGAACTTTCAGGGCTTCGCACTGATGCGAGCAGTCTTGTTGTTTTTTACAAACGCTTTCTCGGATTTTCTCACGTTCACTAGCCGGATTTAAAACAGGTTGTTTGTGATTTTTAACCTACACTTTTATGTCTTGCAATCGCAATTAACATCCTAGACCAGGGGCGGGTTTAAAGATTCGACCCTCTGCCGACTCAAAGGTCCCCCTTTGTACTATTTTGAGATATCCATTTTTTGGTGACCGACCCAAAATTTTTCTAAAGGTGCCAATAAATCTAATTTTTCATGTTATTACAGCTCCATAGACCTTAAAAGGCAATCGGAACTTTCAAGGACACGCACTGATACAAGCAGTTTTGTTTATTCCTTATACGCACTTATATGAGTGCAACTTGTAGTTTTTTCTTGTATTCACTCAATTTGAGATTTTAAGTTGCTCAGATCTGACTTCCAAGTTTTTGTAAGGTACGGGTAGGCAGTTTTGATGAAAATTTTCTAGTCATCTGAAAGTTATGGTTATCTGGAGCTCAATTGTATATAAAAAATTCAGCTATGATTATTTTTCATTAAATTTATGGAGGTTGGTAACTGGTAGTTTGTCAAAAAATTAACAAGCAACATGATGTGTTTCTTATAATATGCGTAAGCGGTAGATTAATGTGTTGGATCATTAGGGACGAAGCAGGGTGAAAGGTGTCTATATATGATAAAATACAAGAAAAGTGGTTGAACGACTACGCGTTTTAGTCGATCAAGTCCAATAAAAAAGTCATGATTGAACAATTCTAAAAAAACTGGATCATTTTTCTTTTATTTTTTATTGAGTTTCAAAAGGATCAGAATATTGAAATTCCAAAATTCCAAAATTAAATGGTTACAAAAATTTAAAAAATTTACTTGAAATTTAGATTGGAAATTTCAAACTCACTGGCTTGTTTGAAATTTTAAGAAACTTTATTCAAAGTTTAATATACAAATACTTAATGTATTCTTCCGCAATCAGTGCAACAGGAGTGGCTGCCTGGGATGAGATTCGCGACTTATTTTTACAACTTGTCGGTCGCGCCGAAGTTAATTTCAACAATACTTCAACTAGCGAGCAAGATTTTGCCATTGAATAAAAATTCGAAACGCTTTCCTATCGAATCCCATGGCCGCTGGGCTGCGTAGATATGCCTTAGAGACCCGGGTCGACAAAATGCTTGTCATACTATTTCATGTTAGACAAAAATGCTTATCATAGTATTTCAAACTATTTCATACATCAAAAAATACTAATTAAATAGCAAGATAAGTGTTTTTTCCTATGAATTTTTATAACAAGCATTTTGCAACATTCTGGAATTAAATAACAAGCGTTTTGAATACATTTTATCAGAAAAATTTTATGAAAAAAGCAAAAGTAATTTTTTGTTCTATGAAGTTGTATGATAAGCATTTTTTCTGTACTGTGAAATTGTATGATAATAATTTTTTCAATTAATGAAAATATAAAAAAAATTTTCTTCAAGTTTTTGTGTTTCATCCGAAACGCTAACCAAGGAGTTTTTTGTCATAAGCAAACCCAGAGTGTAACTGGCAGTTACCACTCAGATAATCTGCATTTGGTAATTTTAGCCATGTAAGTTAATTTTAACATTTTCACATGGAACTATATATCAAAAATATAACTTTTTGTATATAGCTAGATAACTTTTAGTTTGAAATTTTGGTGGTTGAGAAGAAAGGCCTGTTTTTTTTACAAATTTGTCTTTATCGTAGCATATGAATTCAAAATAATAATACAAAAGAGAAAACTTATTTACAAAAAACCTTTTTTGGTAATTTTTGGATTTTTTGGGTGAAAAATTTATCCTGGACTTCGTTATAAACACAAAAAGTCAAAATTTGCATGCAAACTTTTTTTTTTCGAAAAATTTATATATGGGCCTAAAAGCAAGTTTGCAAGCAAAAGAGGATTAAAAATTTCATACCTCAACTTTGTTTTTTTTTCCTATGAAAAAATGCATATCATACCATTTTCATACATGAAAACTATATGATAAGCTTTTTTTCGACCGAAATGGAAAATATCTTTTTGACAGTGAGTTGATCTCAATCACTGAAAACCCCAATTAAACTGATTTAAAACTGCCCGAACAAAGCTTCAATTGATTTTTAAATTTCTAATTTGTCTCCTCAAAAATGCTTATCGCACAGTTTCATATATGAAATTGAAATAAGATACATTTTTTCTAACAAAACTAAAATCAAGTTTTTCATAGTTAAATTGCTCTTTGACATTCAAAGCCAACATGTTTTAGAGAAGTTTTTGATTAAAAAAATCTATAGCAAAATGCTTATACAATTTTCATCCATGAAAATTGTTTGATAAGCAGCATTTTTTCATTCAAACTTTTTTAATCAATTTTTACATGACCAGAAAGCTGCAAATGAAGCAAATAGAATAAAACTGTGTTTTAAAATTTTTTAAAACAGTTTTAAATTTTGTATTAAAATTGTATGATATGCATTTTTCCATTGACGCCATATATGAAATTGTGTGATAAAGATTTTCCTTCTATGGACGTCAACCCGGGGATATTATTGCCTTAATTTAATTCTTTCAGAATATCAGCACAAACACTGCATACAATAGCAGCGGCGAGATAAGTGAGTTGTTTGAGTTATAAGAGTTATAAGCAACTTTGAACTCAAAAATTTTATCGTTAATTTTCCTTTTTATAATTATGATCAAACTATTTATGATCAGAGCAATCAAAAGGGCAGAAAAATCGAAGAGACCAAAAATGGAGAGCTTCTTAGAAATGTCACAAAAACTATTTTGGCTCTTTTCCAGTTCCCCCCCCCCTTTCAAAATACCGAGTTTTATGTATGTGTCACGTGTTATTACGGCTAAATGCGTGATGTTACGCTGTAAAGTATGCAGAATAAATCTGTTCACAGTTGTCGATTTGTTCACCACGCCAAATTTCATTGCATTATGACAACGTTTAATAAGTATTTCAAAACTGAATTTGAAAGGTGGGAACTGGAAAAGAGCCTTAGTTCGCACATACCAACTTTTGTAACAGTCGATGGCTCTTTTCCAGTTTCCCCAGTTGAAAAGCTTGATTAACATTGTCATAATGCAATGATGTTTGGCGTGGTGAACAAATCGACAACTGTGAACAGATTTGTTCTTCATACTTTACAGCGTAACATCACGCATTTAGCCGTAATAACACGTAAACAAACATAAAACTCGGTATTTTGAAAGGGGGGAAACTGGAATAGAGCCACTATTTTTATAATGGGTTCAAGAAAAAAGCATGGCCAGCACTTATTTTTAAAAACTTCTACTGCTACTTCTTCAAAATGCTTGCAGTCAAATAATGTGAATGTTTCATAAGATACATGCAAATGATGATTTCCTAGGGTTATCTTCAAAATAGGTTATCTTCCAAGAATCTTGAAAAAGAGAGGTAATCTAGCAAGAATCTTAGAAGATTTGCAAGATAACCATCCTACAACTTCCATAAAAATTGAAATTATATAACATTTTTCTATTTGATCACTTCACATCAATTCTAGATTCAGAGAAAAAAAATTCAAGTTCAACTCGAGTTCCAGTGCGATTCATGTTGCATTTTTCTCGATCCATGTAGCAAATTTAGTTGACTTATACAGCGTCGTTGCTCTAATCTTGCAAAAGTGACAGTTTTTAGTCGCCATTCAGTTGGGTCGCGGTATAAATCCCGGATATCGGACCAGGAATCATCAACGAAATGCGCTGATAAAAATAGTGTTGGCGTTTCATAGCAAATGCCTCGTAACAAGGTGGATCTAGGATTTTCTCGAGGGAAATCGGGTTTCAGAAAAGTTTTGAAATTTTGTCTACCTTTTTTGGTCAATTAAATTAATTTTCCGAGCTTTCTTAGAGCACTAAAAAGACCCTGTTTCGGCCAAATTTCTGCGTCAAAAGCAAACCGGCAAAAAAGCGTTTTTAGTCACTAAATTTTTTGACCAAAAAATTGCGTTTTTTGGCGCGCGCTTTCCGTTCAAAATTAGTATATATTGGCGCCAAAGGCACCTTAGAAAATTTTTAGAGTCCGTCACCAAATATGAATATCTCAAAATATTACAAAAGGGGACCCTTCGGGTCGGCTGGGGATCAAATCCCTGAGGAGGAAGGCGTCCCAACCCCAAATCCGCCCCTGCCTCCTAACGCAAAGTTTGTCAGCACTTAAAGTTTGTTCGTTGAATATCAAAGAAAAACAAGGCTGCTCTTATCAGGGCAAAATTCTAAGTTTTCGACTGCCCATTCGTTGTTCTCGAATATTTTTTGGTTGATGATATATTGACTACAATTTTTAGGCTGATAATATCAAATTTCAGGTGTTAACTCAGGTGTTAGTTTTGGAATTATCAAAACCAATTAGCTTGCCTCGATTCAATTTCGAACGATAATGAGTTGAGGTAAATTGCCATGCAGAAATACTTCGCTTATTTAAACTATCAAAAAATCACTCGAGCAGCAAAGCAATCCGCATCTTAGTTTAGTTCAAGCATGCTTGCTTGGCAATCAAAAGATTTCCGGATCGATGCTCATATGCTGTTAACTTCTATAAGATCAGTCTGAAGAAATAACCAACCAGGCAATTATAGTTATATATTCTTCATTTACATTGAAAATCGGAACAACAAACTTGTCGCAGATTCCGCAACATGATTTGTGAATGTTTTTTTCTAGGAGGTTCCTCAGTTTTCTCCCTTGCAACAGCTTGGCCTTGAAAGGAGCTTCATGAGCTTAATTGTTTGCTAACAAAAAATATTTTGTAGTCCATCTTGTTCAGAATGAGAGCACATGAAGTACGCCATAGTTTCTTCCCACTCTTCGAACTTGATCAAAAGATAAGAAACTGGATTCATTGGCGATTCATTGCTTTAATTTTTTGGTACCTGCAAGCCCCAGGAATCAAGTTTCGCTGAATTCATTAGGTTTGCTAGTGCATGTCGATATTAAATACACTACTTTCGCGGAATTCAGTTTTATGCTCAATATTAATCACTAACAAGCATTTGTCAGGGTCAAAGAAAATATACCCCAATAACAAAAAAAAACAAGGAAAAAAATTAAATCTTTGAAAGCTCGGGTCGAACAAAAATGCTAATCATTCATTTTTCATGCAACTTCACAAGTACAGAAAATTGCTTGAAAGGTCTATCATTATTGATTTTGATTTTTCATCTATAAAAAATGTATGACTAGGATTTTTCTATAAAACAAAACACTTGATTTTTTTAAAAAATTTAATTTGCTCAAAATGGTTAGATTAGAAGGGCATTGGTAACAAAGGCCTTGGCACACTCAAAACTATAATAACCACAAAAATGACCGTCTTCCATTTACACAGAATTGAAAACGACCTTAATTGTTTTAAAGTTGTCTTACACAAATTTTATAATGTAAATTATGGCGAACATTTTTAACGATGATCGTTTTTAAACTTTGATTTTTTAATTAATCAGGCACTGATCAAGGCATACATAAACATGCTATACAAAAAATATGGGTGTTGAGCGGTTTCTATGAAAAAACAAAAAAACAAAAAATCCAACTCTTCTATATTCAGGACTACGTCATGCACAAAAGAAAAATTTGCTTTAAAAATTTTTTGAAAAAGTTGGTTCAGTACAAAATTCATGTTGCGGTTAAATAATATATATATATATATATATATATATATATACATATAACAATTTTTTATTACCACCAAAAAAAAAAGATTTTCATACCATTTTTATATATGGGTTTGTTTGATGAACATTTATTGCAAACAATTTTTCTTTTTCATTTATGACGGTACACCGACTTTTAAGCCCAGACAAAAATTTTTATTTAAACTATAAAAAACATTGAAAAAGTGTGAAGCGGGACTGATGTTGCTTTTTTTACGGCGCTCGAGAGCTTAGCACATTTCAATATTTCGTCTGTTGGCTATGTTTTTGAAAACTCAAAACTAAAGTTTTTTTATCTAGATTATTACAATTAGTTAAATAAACAGAATTAAGATTGCCGTTTTTTCTAAACTTAGATCCTTTTTCGAAATGAAGAAGAAACTATGGCACAATTCGAATTATGAAGTTCACAATTTGCGGCAAAAGTAATGTAAGAATCATTTAATTCTTCAGAAAAACACGATGCGACGCCGATTAATAGATCAGTTTCTGATTTCCAATTTTTCCGATTTTCAAATGACATACCCATCCGAAGCATATTTATTAAAATTGATCTGTTTTTGCCTGAGACAATTGAAAAGTATTTTAATTTTTTAATTGAGAAGTACGATATCATTGTAAAAATTGATCCAAACGTGCAATAATCATTATGATATATATGGTCATCTAGTAAATTGATTTTTTTTGTGACTGATAAATTTTTTTTTATATTGTTCAAAAATGAAAAAAGAGACTCTAATGGCCTCAAGTATAACTGTTTTTTAACAATTTTAACAAACTTACATCTCAATTTGTAAAGCATGTCATGATTTAAATTTTTTGTTCAGACTTTTGATGAAAGAGACGGATTTGTTCTGCTCTGAGTAGTTCCTTTTGTCCAGACAAATTTCGACCTTTTAAATAGCTATTTTTGACCGCGCTTTTTTATATCATCCGAAATGTATTATTGTAGTGAGCTCAAAATTAATTTTATATTTCACCTGTGATCATTTTTTTGGATTTTTTTTATGGGATTTAAAAATTATTTATGGGAATTAAAAGTAATATTTTTTGCGCTATTAACGCGCAAGCGGAGAATTAGTCCGTTCCGGAAAAAGTTCTAAATTTGTCATATATGCTACGTTACTAGAAGCAAAAACTATCATGTTTAATTAGCTGTAATTTGATTATAATTTTTACTTGTTACTCATTATTGAGAAAAAAATTTGTTTAAGCCGGCTATGTAAACTTAATATGTGATGTCTAAATGTTATAACAGTTGTTTTTCAAGTTGTATTTCTTGAATGAATACTAGAATAACTATAGCGTCCTATTTCTATTTTTCTCTTGTCAGGTACCACACTTCATAGTAAGCTCGGCTGTAAGTTCCAAACTCGTGTCCAAATTTCATTCTCTCTGCTTCTTGGAGATATCTGTTCATCATCGGAACTGATGCAAAAAATTTCAATTTTTTCAACAAATGAAATTTGTATCGACTTATCAGCTCTGGTCCCATATAGGAATAGACAAATCCAATGGCAATCATTCCTGGCTCTTTTCCACTTGCAAACCAGTCTATAATTAGCCTTATTTGATCTTCGTTGATGTAAGCGAGAGAATTTATTATTAGAACATTTGAACTTTGACATTTTTCTTCCAAAAACTGCGTCTCCGTTTCTGACAATTTGTTCAAATCCAACACTTTAGTTCTGTCAAATATTCCAACCTTCTTGCCAAACTGGAGTGCAGGTGCACTGATATCGATGCCCAGAGTCTCAACTGGAAATTGTCTGGGCTTGCTAATTTGAAAACAGGTCTCTTGTGATGCCCACGTTTTTGCGTAGTCCTGAAAGAAAATGCTGCCAGATATCAAAAATTGATTAGAAAATTACCAAGACAACATCAATGAGAAATCATTTACAAAAGTGCCTTACGCCTTAATACATTCAACCTATGAAGATTGAGGCGCCAAAAAATGTTTAAACTTGATCACTTTGACACAAGAAAAAATTATTTTTCTGTAAAAATTTAGTTTAAATATGCTTTTAAAAACTTATAGAGGAGGAGCTGACAGTTTGAAAGTAGGCATTAATGTAGGCCAGTGTATCGTTTCCATAGCAACACAAAAGATCCAGAAACTGAAGGGGCTTGTCCAGATCTCCCGACCACTGTTTGAACAGGGGAACTAGATGTTTCTCGCTGTATTTGGCTACTATTTCACATCGCTCAACTAGCTGCATTTTGTCCATCACCTGGAAAAGTTATAAGTATTATTAGGTTTTTGCAGTAAGATCTTAATATTTTACTTTCACTGTACGAAAGTACAGTGCCGCTTTAAATTAGCCGGACAAAACGCGTTTAACTTGAAATTTAAAACGCGTTTTTCTCAAATTGGGTTGAGTTTAGGTGAAAACTCATGAAGACAAAACTTGTTTAAAATTTTAGCAGAATTAAAATGGTGTAATTTGTGTTGCGAAACTCGTGCCCAAAATTTTACCCCAAAAATGGGTCATTTTGGCTTTTCTTAGTTAATCAAAATTTACGCCAAAAATACCCAGTCGATCACAGACATAATTAAATCAAAGTTAGCCCCTTACGTATCCCAACAAACTTTAAGAAGGGTATTTTCTCCAAAACATTGTATAAGTTAATTCATTTTGTTTGATAGACAAAAAAAAGTCGTTTTTACTATATAAAATACCAACTATTTTTTTAAAAACATTTTTTGAACGGTTTGCAATTTTTTTTTGGAGAATATACCCATCTTAAAGTTTCTTAGGCTACGTAAGGGGCTAATTTTGATATATTTATGGCTGTGATCGACTGGGTATTTTTGGCGTAAATTTTGATTAATTAAGAAAAACCAAAATGTCCCATTTTTGGGGTAAAATTTTGGGCACGAATTTCGCAATACAAATTAAACCATTTTAATTCTGCTAAAATTTTAAACAAGTTTTGTATTCATGAGTTTTCACCTAAACTCAACCCAATTTGAGAAAAACGCGTTTTAAATTTCAAGTTTAACGCGTTTGTCCGGTTAATTTAAATCAGCACTGTACCATGCTTACCATGCTCTAAGTAAAATTTGAACCCATTGTGACATGCATCCATATGAATATTTGAAAAAAGAGTAACATGATAAGTTTTATCATGAACTCAATTTAGTAATAAAATTGAGCCTAGAACGTTGATAAAGAAGTTTCATTAGAAGTGTTTTCGCAGAATTTCTTAATTTTTGTCTCGTGTCAAGCCTTAAAATTGCAAAATTTTGAATTATTTTTTTTAAACTCAAAAGTTTGCACTTAACAAAACTCTTCTTGAGTTACTTTTACTTTCTGTTGCTCTGATGGAGGTTTTTTTTTTGAGAAATCATATTTGCTCAAGTTTCGAAGCAAAATCAGTAAATAAAATCATTTTTGTTGACATTTCGATGGTTTTCATGACTTCGCAAAAATCCTTTTAAATCGGTTTAAGCGAACTTTTTAAACATAAAAATCTTAGCAAATCATACATTATGAATCATAAGTTACCTACCATAAATGGATTTTTAAACTGAATATTATCACTATAAAATCAATTTAGATATTTTTGAATCTCGAGTTTGTCCGTGCGGGTAGATATCTACATATCAACTCTTCAGATTGAGTGGCCAACTTACGTTCTGGTAGTATTTTGTGCAGTCGGGGTGGTTATACTCCGATGTCCAGTCGTGTTTGCTGGAATGCTCATGTTTTTTGTTGCTCATTTTGAAGTATAATCGCTCAATAATCGCTCGTTTGATATTGCGATTTTAAGCTAACTTTAATTGAATATGCGCTCTAAATTTAACAAAAATATGATCGTATCGGAATAGGGACCAGTTTGTTCGAACTGTTTCTTAGCTTGTTCTCCGTTTTCAATAATATGAAGTTTGATGAAATTCTTTATTTACAAAGTAACAACTATAAATGGCCAATTACTATTAAGGTGTGGAGGGGAGCCATTTATTGAACGAGCTAGGAGCCACGTTTATCACAATCGCATTCAATAATCACTAAAACAGCCACGAAATGCTTATGTGAGATAACATTTGATAACAAGTACGAAAACAGATCGATCAATCAATGATTTTATATATCAAAATCTTCTTTGATGACTTTTTAAACGATTTTCTTCGGTTTCAAAGAAGTTATCTAAATTTTTATAGGGTTTTGAACTCCCATAAGTAAATGTTAAATTTTGATGCGCGTTCAAAAACCGATTGTTTCACAGTCAGTCAGGTGGGCTAATCTCATGCCAGAAAACCTGATAGCTGTAAATAACCTATCAAAACCGATTGATGTCCGAAGGAAGGGTAAACTCTCGTACCCAACGAAGGCTGTTTTTCTAGATACAAATGTTATACAGATTACCTAGCCAAATTTTTTGTGTTTTCTGTACATAAATGATATATTTCTTTCTTAGTTTAGGTATAAACATTTTCCGGAAAGAAATAACCAGAAATCAGTTCACCCTGGTTGACCTCCATAGACCAAAAATGCTAATCATACAATTCCATAAACTAAGTCTATGAAAAAATACTATTCATAAAAATTTTGATCCATTTTGCTAAACTGGTGTCGTTGAATTTTTGAAAAAATTTTTTCTTGTTTTGGCATCAAATTCGGTGTATCGTACTAAATAAAAAAGAAAAACTTTTTGTCAAAAAAATGCTAATCATACAATTTCCATATATGGAAAATGTGTGACTAGCATTTTTGGTCAACCCGGGCACTGCTCAACTGCAACGAGATAAACATGTTTCGACTTTACACAATAGCCGTAGCAATACAATGAAAGTTAGCACTTGTTAAAACAAGCGTTGCTTTGGATTAAATTGCCAAAACCAACCTAGATTATGGTTGAATGGCAATTGGGGAGACAAAGAATGGCAGTTATGGGGATCGACACCAAGCAGGATACTTTTTTTCTAGCTAGAAAAAGCCTAGATTTGACTAATTTCTGATCAGAAACAAGACGAGAAATAAATCCCTGCTTTGTTTAAACATTTCACGAAGAATTTCTGACCAGTGAATTAGATTAAATATCAAGTTTTCCAGGTCAAAAATAAAAAATTGTCTTGGTAAGGGCTCAGAACTAGTTCGAAGCAGTTTCAGAAAATGCTCAATCGAGAATATTTTGAGCGTCAATTCTTACAGTTTTTGCAGCTTCAGTCACAATATGAGAAAAAAATTGTCGTTTTTTACTAAGCCAACAGTGCTGGTTTATTAATTAGTAATCTAGCCTAGGGCTATGAATCTTACATGAGATCGTCAAATTTCTAGACACGAGTTATAGTCAAATCATTAGTTAGAAAAACTGATAAACTACAGAGTTTAATTAGTTGTTAGCTAACACTGTTATTATAAAATGATGCAACAATTTAACTTACTAATACCAAGTTGGGGTGGATGATATTTTAACGCTTGTTCACAATTTCTACCTTACTTATTGGAAACAAGTCACGAGTTGCAGTCTCCGATTACAGCTCGAGAGTTAGAGTCCTCGTCTGGTGTCTAAGCCCCTCACTAGTTCAGTTTTTCTGATTTTGGGTAGTCCTGAGTCGTAGAGGTATCTTGATTGATGGTTTAGTCTCTTTTTGCTCTCCGGTAACCATTGTTAGTTCTGATCTCGTTTTTTTTTACAAATTGTGTTTGTCTCAAAATTTTGGAAAGAAAGAATGATTTTAAAAACGAAAAATATAAGCAAAGACAAGTGAGAAAAAAATGAAACTTATTGGGATTACTGATTCTTGATGTCAACTGTTCGTTAGCTAAGAAATGAGGAGAATAAAAATTTAGGCCGGTTCTTCAGTCGGTAAAATTACTGACTCAAACTTGCGCAGCTGGTTTTATTATGAAGGGTTTTTGTATTGAATCAATATTTTTATCATCGGAAGTCACATACTTCCATTTTAATTGTTTTTTTTCAGATAAACATCGAATATTCATTAGCTCAGGGCAACTGATTTGATTTACTATTGCGTTTCACTCAAATTTTCAAAAGAGTTTTATCCGGATTTATGAAATAACGACCGTTGATTTTCGCTAACAAAAATATCAGTCCGCTTTTGCGTCTCTGAAAAGATCTGTGTTTCTTTCAAAAGTATAGATGAAAAAAGCAAAAATATTTCTCCGCCTTCGTAAATAAAGTGCATGAATACCAGAAAAGAATAACAAAGGAACTGGAAAACCGTTCAGAATTGATCTTTTTTTGTTTAGAAAAAAATTTAGATTTTTTGGTAATAATCTCAGTCACATTTACAGTTAAATAATGAAGAAAATTTTGCTATAATTTTGAGGTGTGAAAAGGTTATGAATAGACTGAAGTAAATACTTTAGACAAAAAATTTAGGTTCTTGTGTTTAGCATAAGTGTAGCAAGGTTACGATGTAACCTTAACGTAAACTAATCTGCACCTACAAACAAAATTTGCGCGGGTGATCGCTTTGTGATGCTGTTTCTAAGTAGTTTTGTTTCAACTTTGATTTTTAAAAAATCGATTATAGAAAACAAGGGGGGCTACTCTCATTCTAGAAAAACAAAAACCCAATAATTAACAGCCTAAAATGAACACTGAATGTTTCGAAAATTGACTGACATTTATACTTTTTCTTTTTTGAATCCTGTTTTTTGCTATTACATGTAATGTTTTGGTTTTTGCCGTGTTCCCAAAAACAATAAACCCTTGTATTAAGTTACCCATGGTTCAGAACTACCTGCATAATTTCATTTAAACTTTGCGAAATGAGATTAAGTTTTTTACGAGGACAAACTGTGCTTTGTATAGTCGCAGAATTTGGTGACTGTATGTTCCTGGATTCCAGAGACAAATCTTTAAACGTGTTAAAATGATAACGGAAAAAAATAAAAGGAGCATCTTTATTGTGGAATCCGCATACAATTCACAAAATACACAATTTGGCCTATAAATGTGTGCAATAAAATGTAGCTCTGAAGCAGTAACTTGAAAAAATCTTGTGCAACTTCTTATAATTGGGCAGAAAATCATATTGCAAGATTTTTGCCGATCGTGGATTTGCCCTGATATTTGACTAGCTGAAGTGCTTGGTACTAACTAAAAAAATGAATAGGCTCCCCCTGAGTGCTAGAAACAAACCTGATCAACGGATTTTTTTTTCGCAATTTTCGAGCATTTGGGCAACTTTAGACAACTTTAGTTTTTCCAGTTTTTTTTAATACTTCAAGAGTTTATTCTAAGAAAAAAACTTGATCATTTTTTTGTGTCGTTTTAGAGTTTTTAATTTAGAAAATTTCTAGGGTTTTCAAAGACGTTAATTATATACAATAATTATACAATAGTATGGGAGTTGAACGACTAACATTAATTAATATCATACGAACTAAGTAAAACATTTTGACTCGCTTTTTCTAGGTATGGAGATCAAGCCTGACAAAATATGTAATCGCTTCTTAATAGAAAAAAAATGTTTTTTAAAGTTTGTTATTTAACTTAAATGATTGCGGCTAAACCAACCGCTTTTTTGGATTAAGTTTATCGTTCGAAACTGAACCATTCGAAAATTGTGGGCAAGATTTTCAAAAAAAAGTTTTTTTGATCGATTTCTAATTGATTTCAAAAGAAGTTTTCAAGAACCCAATATTTTCAAAAACTATGAACTCCCCAAAATGTAACTTCATCAACATGTAGCTTTCTTGCCAAAGTGTTCAAAAAAACCTGATAATTTTGTGTCCATTACGTATAACTTTGATGTGTACGATTACGTTTAATTTTCATTAAGTTAATCTTATTTGAAAATAACCAGCCAGAATTTCGCACCAGCTAAAAAGGCCTCAGTAGTGTTTAAAAAACACAAAGATTGGTGAAAGTTTTAATTGCCACATCAATTCTACTATGACTTGCATATTGCTCTAGCTTTTAAGTTGTTGTTTATTTGTGCTGATTTGACCCGGATTGCTGAAAAATGCCAGTCAAACAATTCTCATAAACTTTCCCATGCATCCTACACAATTGAAAAATTTTAAGACAAATTTTAGTTTAATATTTTTCAAAATATGAATTGTCTGACTAATCGTTTTTTTGTCAGGAAAATGTATGGTCATCAATTTGTATAAACTGTCAAATCGAAAATTTTTTGTTTCCTCAATGAAAACTTTGATAAAAATTTTGCACCAGAAAGAACGACATTTAAAATCTCAATTAGAAACTGCATTATTAGATTGGGTTGTGACGTAAATACTAGCTCTGAAGCAGTAATTCGAGAAGAACTCAACTTTTTACAATTGAGCAAACAATTAACTTGAAATTTTAATCACCAGTTGAACTTTTTCAGTTTCAACTAGTCAACGTGCTTGTTTCCAATCAAAACAAAAAAATTATGTTTCCGCTCAATGCAAGAAACCAAACGTGAAATTTTAAAAGTTTTTCTGATTATTTTTTTTTGAAAATTGCTTTTTTGATACAGAAATAGTGTTTTACTTCTGGTATAATGAAAAAAGGTAGTCATACAAGTCTCGCAGCCTAAGACTTTTACAGTACCATTTTTATTAAAAAAAAATTGAATGCTATTTTTTGAATTATTTTTGGTGTGTGGAATTTTTGATTTTTAAAAGTTTTTCATATAAATATTACATTGTGTTCAAAGCAACCGCCTTTGCTTTTTTGAAATTGGAAATTGTTATACAGTTTTCGGCATGCCTTACGTCTTTTTTTCCATCATTTTTGACTCTTCATTACGAGGCCAAACTGTGCACTGGAACTGGATAGGCGCACAATTTTGTGTCTGTGTGTTCTTGAATTCCAGAGACAAGTCTTTAAATATGTTAAAATTTTGTCAGAACGATTAAAAACGAAAGAACAAAAGAAGAACAAAGGGAGCGGAATCCATGTTGCGGAATCGTGTTGCAGAATCCATTTACACTTCACAAAATGCACAGTTTGGCCTCGCAATGTTTGAACTCAATGATTTCTACAGTTTCAGGAGGCCAATTTTGCGGGAAAAAAATTAATAAATGAAAAAAAAAGAAAAAAAGTTATCACACCATAAACATAAACATGTGAACCTCTGGACAAATTAAGTTGGCTCATAGTTGCCTAGTCCAAATCCCAACAAATTTTGAGATACTTGAAAGCCAAGAAGCAGCAACTTCAGCCCTAAAAATTAAAAATTTCTTTCAGAGAAAAATACAAAGTTTGTATGAATGTTGGTTCAAACAGACAAAAATTGGTCTAAGACTGCAACCCAGAGACGGATAAAACATATTTATTCATTTCAATACTCTTGTTTCAGTATTGCAGCAGTTTGGAAAAATTGTAAGGCTAGTGAAAAGCAAGATAACTAGGTTAAACTTTAGGAAGTAAATATTGGATCAGTAATAAAAGATAAGAAGACAAAAAAATATTAGAAGAGCAAAAACATTTGCCACTTGACTCTTAACTTTACGTAGTTTAACAATTATCCGGGAGATTAAAGAACTAAAAGAGAAGTCTGTAGGATTGGTGATCCTAATGCAACTCGACCAACTAAAAAAATCGACTGAGAGAGCATTACTTTGGCAACTGCATGCAGTCACTCGGAAGCTTATGAGTAGTACACAGCTCAGTTTTGGCTAAGCAATACGATACGTAGATAACCAAACATGTGATCAATCTCAAAATTGTTCGAACCCTCAAAAATTTAGTTCCATCTCTAAGAAACCGATATGGTCTACTCCTCCTTTCAAATGGGAACTAAGGAAGCTAAATTTATGAAACTCATAGATCGGCTACTAGAAATGATTTGAGTTGGGCGGAAGTTTCTGGCCCAAGTGATGACGGTTTCCAGAAGTACTAATAGCCCCCATCAGAACTTAGTATCTAGCGGTTGGAATGGGACCGGTTTTTAGTATGTAAGAGACCTAGTTTAGGGATTTGTAAGTTTGGAAACCCATACCTACTTCCGGTGTAATGCCCTAAGTGAAAAGTCGCCACCCTACTTCCGGAATGATATAAAAAAATTAATCTGCCAGGTAAAAATTCGAAATTTGTCTGGAAAAAACCACCACGAGCACAATTATTCCGTCACTTTCTTCAAAAGTCGGAATAATAATTTTATTGTCTTTTTTAAAAATCTAACTGAAAAAAGTTTCTCCACTCAAAATCTTGCATTAATATGGCTTGTATTTTTTCAAAGATGAGGCCGCTCATGCATCGATTGTGGAATCATTCGTCAATACTCAACCACTGGATTTTTCCATTGACCATGGGACTGTGACAACATTGTGCCTTGAGGTAAAAGAAGTGCCAGCTGCCCCCTCCCCCCATCAATTAGTGGGTGCAGACTCAGCGACAGAATGAAGGACAGCACTATGCAAAACGGTCCAAAATTAGCTCCTGTCTTTTTAGAATCTAGCTAAATTACTTTTTGTTGGGGGGTAGAAATTTACAGAATTTGAGCAAAACAAAACCATTTGTGAGCAAAGCAATAGCACTCTTCAACGATACGACTGTTGGAAAAAATCAGGGTGATCAGCTGAAAATCGATTTTGTAAATTATTACTAGAGGGGGTTTGGAATTCAGTGGGTCCCTGAAGAAAAAAGAGCAACTCCGTCCCCTAAATCAGCCCCAGCATCTACTTAATTCGGCTTGACTGATATTTTTTCCATCATTTGATCCCTTCATTGCCATAGATTCACTCCTTCCTGGATTTTAAAATGACTAGATGTAAAAGATGAAAATATCTTTCATATTTCTGGATACTATAATCTGACTGGCTGATAGTTTTGTTTCACCATTCGGACCCTCAACCACCAATGAATACTGCATTTCCGGATCTTAGATTGAATAGATTGAAGAAAATATTTAGCCTATCAGTCTTGTTATCGCCGAGAGCAGTAGGTGCTGCTGCTTCCTTGCAAATTCTTTAGTGATGTGAGCGTCGTCACCATAAACTATGTCGTCATCCAGTACTGCATCAACTACAAAGGAATTAGACTTGTTTCCTAGCAGGAGGGGTCCCAATTCTATGTAAAAGAAGTTCTTATACTCTTTTTTGAAGCGCTCGAACAAGGTTTTCAAAAAGACAATCCCCCTATCATATACAAGCTCGATTTTGCATTCATTTGAGCGATTTTTCCAATCAGTTCCGTACACGTTTTGTAATCGTTTGATACATTTCATTGGGTTAATTTTTGGGTGCGGATGTTCTATCATGAAAATGCCAGTTGTGTGATTTAGTGTTCGGGGTAAAAACTCGGAAAATGCTTCGCTTATGAGTATTTTCCACTCGTTTTCCTTCGATTTGGCTCCAATTCCAGAGTAATTTGAGTACCATAACTTGGGCTGACTTAATATTGATCTCGAGAAAAATAAAGTAACATTCGGTTCTTCATTTCTTAAAAAGTCTTCTGACTGTAGACGAAATGTTTGATAGCCGTCGTTATAGTTCGCAACTTTTTCAATTACAGTGAGATACGGCGCACCCGGACTTTTAATAAAAGTGTACTTTGCTGAAATAATACAAATTTTGTGCGTTTCGAGAAATACATCAGCCCAAGCGTGCGTATATGAGTCACCGTTGAGAAAAACAGAGCCCAATTTTCGAAAATTGTCGCAAACAGATTTTTGATTTTTAATTTTTAGTGGGTGGTTTGTGATAAAATAACCCGAGTTTGAGAATATCAAACAAATAAAAACAGCTTGTAGGATCGATAAACAAGCAAAGCCAATTAATTTCCATACAGGTTTCAGTTTCCAGTTATTAAGCGCATCTTTTGATGGTCGCTCAACTAAGTAGAATATAATAAGAGCTGCTATAAAAGTAACTGAAACAATCTCAGCTCCTCTCAGAGAACCTTCAAGAGATAGCCAGCCAAATATGTCCATAATCTTAGCAATGGGTACATGTGTAAGGTACATACCATATGACAGTTTACCCATGAAACAAAGAAACTCATTTTCAAAGAGATAAACTTGAATCAAATTATTTTCATTATTCGAAAGCTCGAGCCAGAAAATTAGAGAAAATGAGAGAATGACGGTTACTTGACCCATATAAAATGCGTCAATAGACCGACAAAAATAAATTACAAATACAAAAATGATTAGAGTCAAGCCTGCAAAGTAATCTGCAAACGGAACAAAACGCGAGAGTGGCTTTGAGTTTTTGGAAACATCTCGAATCAGAAGCATAATGGCGAGAACGGAACCTGATAGCAATTGGTAAAATCGACCAAATGTCGAGAAATAAGATACCATAGGGTCAATGTGCCACATGTAAAAATTAATACCAATTGCCAAAACCAAAAACATAATAAAGGTAATAAGTAAACGAAATAATCTGTTTGTTTGCGAAATTGACCAGACGAATGATAAAAACAGAGGATAAACAAAATAGAATTGTTCTTCGATTGACAAAGACCAAAAGTGAACTACGGGGCTCTGGTCTGATCCTTTATCGGTGAAATAGTCCATGGCAACTTTGAGAGCATACCAATTTTCACCGTAAAGTGCAGACGCGATAAATGAATCTTCATGTTTCATTGCATATTCAGGAAGCTCAGTGTTTTTGTAAATAACTGCTGTAAGTGATATAACAACAGCTGAAGCTGGAAAAAGTCGTGTAAAACGGCGACAGTAAAATTGGGTGAAATGAATTTCACCCTTGCTGGCTAATTCTCTCAGCAAAATTGATGTGATCAAATATCCAGAGAGAACGAAAAACACGTCCACTCCTAGATATCCATTTGAGAAAGATACTAGGTCGCAATGGAAGAGAATGACCAGAAGACAAGCCAGACCCCGGATCGATTCCAGGTGTTTGCGATGACTAAACTTTGGAACTTCTATGCCGACCGATTCCATTTGGGACTGATAGTGGACCTAAACCGACTGTTTGTTAACGTTTGAGTCAATTTCGCAAAAAAAAAATTGTCTTAGTTTGTGTTTATTGAATTAGAAACTAGCTTTTGAAGAACACCAAATGGCCGTGAAAAACGCTTCAGAAAATGAAAAAACAGGAGGTGTCAACAATAAAGCTAAAAAATAAAGCCAATCGTACAAATCATACCAACGAATGTGAAAGAAACACTATATTTTTTGTCTCAGCAAAAAACCGATGTTTTTCAAAAACAACACGATGGCCGCCACTTAACTAAAGCGCGGCACTTTGCTAAAATTTTTATCATGTTCATTTCAGACTTATTCAAACTGATTTACTGAGTTTTCATTTCAGAATTATTCACTTCAGAACTATTCAAGATTATCGGCAATTTGAATTTTTAGCTAATAACTCGATTGATGCAAAGCTGTTTAAAATAAAAGTTATAAGTCAACAAACGAGTCGCCCGTTTTCAGGCAAAGACTTCTACGGGTTGAAAATGAGACAAATACATGTCCGGCTTTCCAAATTTTGAAATAATGACCAAAAACACTAGGCTGCTGACCGTTTTTGGCTGGTGTAACAATAAATTAACCTTATCGGTAGTGGATGAATAAATTTTGTTGATAAAAAAACGGCCACCAAAACTGAACCACTAAAAAAACAGATTATAAGAAAATTTAGTAAAAATCAAAATTAAAACTCGAATCGCTATATAAATATTGAATCATGTTAAGAGCAAGCTTTTTAGAAGCTGTTTAGGGGCAGGACTTTAACTCGATTTTAAGATGTTCAGAATTTTCAGCCGATCAGAATAGCATATTTTGAAGCACTCGTAAGAAAGTTAAAGTAAATATAGGGTGGGGTTGAGTATTTTAGTTTGAGGTCCATATAGGGAGGAGGAGGCTAAGTTGGTCTAGTTAGGGCGGACAAAGGGGGAATGACGTTTATTAGATCCTTAATATCAATTCAACATGTAGCGGTGAGGAACTGTCTGAGTGTTTTGACTGTGATTTTTCCCTTGCCCTCCTTGTCAAGTATTTTGAAGGCGTCCATCACCTGGTCTGACTGAAATCTCAGTAGATGTCCATGCATCTTCTCGGAAACTAGAAGCTTGAAAAAATTCGGGAAAACAAGTTAAATTAAAATAGCAGGAAAAAATTACGCTTAAGCTTACGTTTGGGCAGAAATTTTCTCTGAAGATTTTCTGAGCTATAAAAAAATTGCAAAAAATTAATGAAAACAAAAATAACAAAAAAATTGACTGGAAAGTTTGTTGGAATGCGATTTCAACTTTTTCAGACAGGAGTTTTTTTCTAAAAATTGGCTGAGGCAAGATTTTGCGTGCAGAGTTTGTTAACTACAGGGAGAATGTCAGTAAAGCGCAGAAAAATATCAATTAACAGATAACTTTTCTCTGAAAACTGAAACTAAAAAAATTGTAAATTCCACCCCAAAATAAAAACGAAAGAAAATCTATTTTCATATTTCAAACAACTATCATGTGACAACTAAAACGATTTAAAGTAAGCCTAGCTCGATTATGACCAGAAAGCAAAAAAAACTAAAAGTAAAATTTAAAAAATCCTGAGTTGAATTTGTAAATTATAAGAAATAATCAAGATGAATTTCAATCATAGTTGAAGTTGGTTTAATCATAGGGAAAAATCAGGCTTTCAAATTCAAGTCGGCAAGAATAAGAAGACAAACAAAAGTCCGTCAATTGATTGTTTCCGTTTTTTTAGTTTTAAAATGAAACTTTACTGGCCAGAAACAGACCTTTGTGGTCCTGAACATGGGAATTAGGCTCTTTTTCCTTTTCCCCCCCACCTCACTTAAACATGAATTTTATGGTCTAACGAGTGGTTTTACAAGGTAAATTATGAAGACCAAATATGTTAGTCATGGCCTAATTAGTCTGCCTGTCAATTTTCATAACAATCGAACAAAGTGAACAGTAACTTCAAATATAAAAATTTGCAGGTGGGGGGGAAAAGGAAAAAGAGCCGGGAATTACCTCGAAAGCTAAATAGGCATAAAATATCATTGTACTTGATTTTATTATACAGCACGTAAAACATCACGTGCGATTTCTAAATTAATTTTAAATGATACTTTGTGTGATAATACTGCTATGAAAATGCGTAGAAATTGAGTGAATTAGACATAAAAAACTACAATTGTCTTCAAAAATATATATATAAAAAGATGAGTTTTTTTAAATTTTTTTTTCAACTTTTTGAACTGAAACTTTCAAATAATTTCAAAGGTTTTTTGCCTGAGAAGCGTTATATAGGGCATCCAAAATTATATATTTTTTAAGTAAAACTATCAATTTCACCCTAAATTGGTAACTTTCATACATAACGAACGTTACTCGATCGCTTCACTCACTCGAAAATAGACAAAAAATAAGAAATTCAAACCGATTTTCCTCGACACTGGGGTTTTTTTGATGTTTGTGAATGTAATTCAAACCACGACTGAAAGGGTTTTTACATGATAAACCAGTCAACTCAGTCCAAAGATTATTAGTTATACCAGATTTTGCGTGAAAAAAATTAAAACATACCCAAATAGAAAGCTCCTCCCCATTTCTCAAATGGTGGAACAAAAAATGCAGCTCAAAATATTTGCTCAAGATGCAAATATTGCAAAATCCGCAACAAATTCGCTGAGTCCAGATCATTTTAAGGAATCCATAGAAATAAATAATACCGGTATGCGCTGTCGTGGAATGCCCGATTTATTAGTGAATTCGACACTTTGGACTCTGCCTCTTGTTTGCGAAACCAAAATCAAATAAATTTTTGTTTAAATTGTTTCACAGCATCTTTTGTAGTGTATAGTCAGCTTTCAGCGTTGAAAAATTTGTCCAAATATGCATGAAATTTTGATTTTTTTCTCATTTTATTGTGTGATAATTCTGTTCATGGTTTTTCAAACGATTAGAGGCGAAACATTTATTTGCTTTTTCTAGAACCATCTATAATCACCAAATTAGCATAAATTCAGCGTCATTCCATAATTGGTGCCATCAAATCAGCAAAGATATATAAGGGCACGCAGGAGGAAAACCATAAGCTGAGGAAACAAAAATTAACCTATCAGGCATCGAGATATAAGTCTCACTTGGCAAATAAATTAAAATCAATAATTAAAATCAATTAAATTCCATAATTAGTGCCATCATATCAGCAAACCAGATATATAAGGGCACGCAGGAGGAAAACCATAAGCTGAGGAAACAAAAATTAATCTATCAGGCATCGAGATATAAGTCTCACTCAGCAAATGAATTAAAATCAATGAGAGTTTAAAACGTGAATCAGTTATTAACAGGGTGTTTTCAAAACTTTTTGATGTCACATATATTTGGGTTTTGAAAAAGTTTTTTTGTGAGTAGGTTGAAAAAATTCCCCGAAACCTGATGACATATTTTGACAACCGGAATGTTTTTTTTTTCACGCAATTTTTTTTTTGCATTTATTGATTTTTTGCTGGATTTCGAGCTGAACAAGTTTCTATAGCATCGATATGAAATAAAACAAAAATTGAAAATACCGGATTAAGTGAAATGAAACAAAGTTTTGCAAACTCGTATCTATCTCTCAAATTCGATTGGAATTAAAACTGATGAAGACAAAATTTCTTGGGAATTTAACCAGCATTTTTTGGCGCAATTTATTTTGCAAAATTTACAAACCAAAATTACACTCTCAAATCAGATCAAACTGTGTGGTTTAAAATTACGGGGGCAACCAGGTGGTAGTTCAATCACAGGTTCAAATTGAGACAAAAAAGGAAAGTAAGACTTAATCTACCACAGCATGGGCGGATCTATCCGCATGCAAGTTTAGGCGTCAGTAATCGATTATAGCGAATTATTATTATGATTATTTAACAATTATTATTGATTATAATTACCAAAATTAGGTGTTTAAAGGATTTATAATTAATTATAATCGTGCTATTTTCCAAGTCCTTACAAAAAACCCTTAAAATTAATTACAATAGATTATTTCATCTTAGTGGAAACGTTCCCGCGGTAGATGAAAAATAAGTTTTCCGAATCAATCATGAAACTAAATCATTTTGCTGATGTTTTGGTGGTTAAAAAAGCTTAAAATATGCATCACAAAACAACTCCAATGGGGAAATAAAAAAAACTTTATTTATTTGAATTGATTGGAAAACTTTCAAAACGTTTTTCTCATTTTTCATAGGAACCAACGACAACAAAAAGCATAAAATCTATGCAATTAAGATGCAACTCCGAAGACAAAATGGACAAACAAACGGGATTATAGTCAATTATAATCGATTATAATGGATTTTTGTGCAAAACTAATGAATTAGAATTTTGAATGAAAATAATGGATTATAATCAACTGTAATTGGTTATAATTGTATCGAAAAATATACGAAAAAGTAATCGACTGTATTCGATTATAATGCATTATAATTATTGACAATTTGATTTTAAAAAGCGAGATTATAATTGATTATTAATTGATTGAAATCGATTGTTTCTCAATTTTAGTAAGACTGGTTCTAAAATCAAAATATAATCAATTATTAACGCTTGAAACTGGATGCGGGTAGGATTTTCTTGAGGGAGGAGGGGCGGATTTTCAAAAACAAAATTTAAAATTTTGTCGTGCTTTTTTTTGTTTATTAGTCGACCAACTTGATTTTCCAAGCTCTCCCGAATCACTAGAGATCACCAAATCACCAAATCCCAAAAGACTCCATTTTGAACAAATTTTCTGCGCCGCAGGCAAATTTCTGAAAAAAAACGGGCCAAAAATTTCTGGAAAAAAACGGGCCAAATAGGCCAAACGTGCTCCCCCCTCCCCCCCCTCCCCAAAAAAAAATTTAGGGTAAAAATTTTAGGGTCAGTCAGCCAAATATGGATAGTACAAAGGGTGCCCTTTAGGTAGGCAGCCCCCCTCCCCCCATATCAGTCCGCTGGTGTACCACAGGTTGACTTGGAAAAATGAACCTCCGCCCCAAATGCACTTGTTTTTACTTGGAACTTATCATGCTGGAGCTAAGCGCTTTGCTCTTACTAAATGCGGAACCCACCTAAATTTTGCAAAATACTTCAACGAAGCTACAATGAATTTTCGGAAATGATCAGCAAATGCGGAGACCGAGACGCTTTGCCATGTTCACCCGTTGCGAATCCGCCACACAACAATTGTGCCGACCAAAAGTTTTCAAAAAGCATTGTTTGTCCAAGAACGGTTCGGTCAGTTGATCCCACTTATAATCTTTGACATGACTAAATGGTTCCAGATACACATACGCACACAAAATTTTGGCTCACGAGAGCACAGTTTGGCCTTCAGAAAAACATTCACCGTTTTTTGTACGAGCACAGATTTTTCTTCAGAATCCCACGAATAATCAAATGCTGAAAGATGTTTCAGTCAGAGCATTAAGTCTCCGAACAAAGAAAATAAAAAATCTGCACGCTCAGCCAGAATAGGGTGGTAAAAAAACGCTTTTCAGGATCTTTGTGGCCAATTTAAATGCTAGTTTTCAAATTGAAAACATTTCTATTCCCTGAACAAAATAATAATGTGGAGAAATACAAAATTTTTCAAGAATTGAAACCCGCAAAATTTTTTTGACTTCTTGTACACTTCACCCTGAAACAATTTGTTAATTTCTTTCACATTTCACCCTGGGGCCGCAAGCTAAGTTTTGATCAAATTGCTGACGAAAAAAAAGTCAGTTGTACACGTCTTGTCTTGCAATCTTACACAGGAAACAAGATTTTACTCTTCTATCCTCCCACATTTTAACTCTTCTATCCTCCCACAATTCAACATTTTGCCAGCCGTAACGCTTAAAAAGAGTTCAGGGTGGTTAAGTTTTCCGACTGAGTTTGCTAAATGTTTCCATGACTTTACTCTGATACTTCTGGACTTGTCGGGATTGGATTAGGGATGGTATTGGGATTGGATTACTTACCAGTGCTTTCATGAGTCAAGAGTGAGTAGGCAGGCAGCTTTATCCTGCATTCCAAGCTTGTCAAAAGTGTATACCTAAACAGAAGATTTGGCTCCAATTCCAGAGTAATTTGAGTACCATAACTTGGGCTGACTTAATGTTGATTTCGAGAAAAATAAAGTAACATTCGGTTCTTCTTTTCTTAAAAAGTCTTCTGACTGTAGACGAAATGTTTGATAGCCGTCGTTATAGTTCGCAACTTTTTCAATTAGAGTGAGATATGGCGCACCTGGACTTTTAATTAAATCGTACTTTGCTGAAATAATACAAATTTTGTGCGTTTCGAGAAATACATCAGCCCAAGCGTGCGTATATGAGTCACCGTTGAGAAAAACAGAGCCCAATTTTCGAAAATTGTCGTAAACAGATTTTTGATTTTTAATTTTTAGTGGATGGTTTTTGATAAAATAACCCGAGTTTGAGAATATCAAACAAATAAAAACAGCTTGTAGGATCGATAAACAAGCAAAGCCAATTAATTTCCATACAGGTTTCAGTTTCCAGTTATTAAGCGCATCTTTTGATGGTCGCTCAACTAAGTAGAGTATAATAAGAGCTGCTATAAAAGTCACTGAAACAATCTCAGCTCCTCTCAGAGAACCTTCAAGAGAGAGCAAGCCAAACATGTCCATAATCTTAGCAATAGGTACATGTGTAAGGTAGATACCATATGACAGTTTACCCATGAAACAAAGAAACTTATTTTCAAAGAGATAAACTTGAATCAAATTATTTTCATTATTCGAAAGCTCGAGCCAGAAAATTAGAGAAAAGGACAGAATGACGGTTACTTGACCCATATAAAATGCGTCAATAGACCGAAAAAAATAAATTACAAATACAAAAATGATTAGAGTCAAGCCTGCAAAGTAATCTGCAAACTTAACAAAACGCGAGAGTGGCTTTGAGTTTTTAGAAACTTCTCGAATCAGAAGCATAATGGAGAGAACGGAACTTGATAGCAATTGGTAAAATCGACCAAATGTCGAGAAATAAGATACCATAGGGTCAATATGCCACATGTAAAAATTAATACCAATTGCCAAAACCAAAAACATAAAAAAGGTAATAAGTAAACGAAATAATCTGTTTGTTTGCAAAGTTGACCAGACGAAGGATAAAAGCAAAGGATAAACAAAATAGAATTGTTCTTCGATTGACAAAGACCAAAAGTGAACTACGGGAGTCTGGTCTGATCCTTTTCGTAAAATAGTCCATGGCAAGTTTGAGAGCATACCAGTTTTCACCGTAAAGTGCAGACGCGATAAATGAATCTTCGTGTTTCATTGCATATTCAGGAAGCTCAGTGTTTTTGTAAATAACTGCTGTAAGTGATATAACAACAGCTGAAGCTGGAAAAAGTCGTGTAAAACGGCGACAGTGAAATTGGGTGAATTAAATTTCACCCTTGCTGGCTAATTCTCTCAGCAAAATTGATGTGATCAAATATCCAGAGTGAACGAAAAACACGTCCACTCCTAGATATCCATTTGAGAAAGATACTAGGTCGCAATGGAAGAGAATGACCAGAAGACAAGCCAGACCTCGGATCAATTCCAGGTGATTGCGATGACTAAACTTTGGAACTTCTATGCCGACCGATTCCATTTGGGACTGATAGTGGACCAAAAGCGACTGTTTATTTACGTTTGAGTCAATTTCGCCAAAAAAAAATCGTTTGTCTTAGTTTGTGTTTATTGAATTAGAAACTGGCTTTTGAAGAACACCAAATGGCTGTTAGAAAAAGGCTTCAGAAAATGAAAAAACAGGAGGTGTCAACAATAAAGCTAAAAAATAAAGCTAATCGTAGAAATCATACAAAAGCATGTGAAAGAAACGCTTTCTTTCATAGGAAAAAAATTACTATATTTTTTGTCTCAGCCAAAAACCGAGTTTTTTCAAAAACAACACAATGGTCGCCACTTAACTAAAGCGCGGCACTTTACTAAAATTTTTATCATGTTCTTTTCAGACTTATTCAAACTGATTTACTGATTTTTCATTTCAGAATTATTCGTTTCAGAACTATTCAAGGTTATCGGCTATTTGAATTTTTAGCTAATAACTCGATTGATGAAAACCTGTTTAAACTAAAGTTATAAGTCAGCCAACGAGTCGCCCGTTTTCAGGCAAAGACTTCTACGGGTTGAAAATGAGACAAATACATGTCCGGCTTTGCAAATTTTGAAATAATGACCAAAAACACTAAGCTGCTGACCGTTTTTGGCTGGTTTAACAATAAATTAACCTTATCGGTAGTGGATGAATAAATTTTGTTGATCATAAAACGGCCACCAAAACTGAACCACTAAAAAAACAGATTATCAGAAAATTTAGTAAAAATCAAAATTAAAACTCGAATGGCTATATAAATATTGAATCATGTTAAGAGCAAGCTTTTTAGAAGCTGTTTAGGGGCAGGACTTTAACTCAATTTTAAGAGGTTCAGAATTTTCAGCCGATCAGAATAGCATATTTTGAAGCACTCGTAAGAAAGTTAAAGTAAAATATAGGGTCGGGTTGAGTTTTTTAGTTTGAGGTCCATATAGGGAGGTGGAGGCTAAGTTGGTCTAGTTAGGGCGAACAAAGGGGGAATGAAGTTTATTAGATCCTAAATATCAATTCAACATGTAGCGGTGAGGAACTGTCTGAGTGTCTTGACTGTGATTTTTCCCTTGCCCTCCTTGTCAGTATTTTGAAGGCGTCCATCACCTGGTCTGACTGAAATCTCAGAAGATGTCCATGCATCTTCTCGAAAACTAGAAGCTTGGAAAAATTCGGAAAAACAGTTAATTTAAAATAGCAGGAAAAACTTACGCGTAAGCTTGAGTTTGGGCAGAACTTTTCTCTGAAGTTTTTCTGAGCTATAAAAAAAATTGCAAAAAAATAATAAAAACAAAAATAACAAAAAATTGACTGGAAAGTTTGTTGGAATGCGATTTCTTCTTTTTCAGACGGGAGTTTTCTCTAAAAATTGGCTGAGGCAACATTTTGCGTGCAGAATTTGTTAACAACAGGAAAATGGGCATTACCTCAAAGCTAAATAGGCATAAAATGTCATTGTACTTGATTTTATTATACAGCACGTAAAACATCACGTGCGATTTCTAAATTAATTTTAAATGATACTTTGTGTGATAATACTGCTATGAAAATGCGTAGAAATTGAGTGAATTAGACATAAAAAACTACAATTGTCTTCAAAAATATATATATAAAAAGATGAGTTTTTTTAAATTTTTTTTTCAACTTTTTGAACTGAAACTTTCAAATAATTTCAAAGGTTTTTTTGCCTGAGAAGCGTTATATAGGGCATCCAAAATTATATTTTTTTAAGTAAAACTATCAATTTCACCCTAAATTGGTAACTTTCATACATAACGAACGTTACTCGATCGCTTCACTCACTCGAAAATAGACAAAAAATAAGAAATTCAAACCGATTTTCCTCGACACTGGGGTTTTTTTGATGTTTGTGAATGTAATTCAAACCACGACTGAAAGGGTTTTTACATGATAAACCAGTCAACTCAGTCCAAAGATTATTAGTTATACCAGATTTTGCGTGAAAAAAATTAAAACATACCCAAATAGAAAGCTCCTCCCCATTTCTCAAATGGTGGAACAAAAAATGCAGCTCAAAATATTTGCTCAAGATGCAAATATTGCAAAATCCGCAACAAATTCGCTGAGTCCAGATCATTTTAAGGAATTCATAGAAATAAATAATACCGGTATGCGCTGTCGTGGAATGCCCGATTTATTAGTGAATTCGACACTTTGGACTCTGCCTCTTGTTTGCGAAACCAAAATCAAATAAATTTTTGTTTAAATTGTTTCACAGCATCTTTTGTAGTGTATAGTCAGCTTTCAGCGTTGAAAAATTTGTCCAAATATGCATGAAATTTTGATTTTTTTCTCATTTTATTGTGTGATAATTCTGTTCATGGTTTTTCAAACGATTAGAGGCGAAACATTTATTTGCTTTTTCTAGAACCATCTATAATCACCAAATTAGCATAAATTCAGCGTCATTCCATAATTGGTGCCATCAAATCAGCAAACCAGATATATAAGGGCACGCAGGAGGAAAACCATAAGCTGAGGAAACAAAAATTAACCTATCAGGCATCGAGATATAAATCTCACTTGGCAAATAAATTAAAATCAATAATTAAAATCAATTAAATTCCATAATTAGTGCCATCATATCAGCAAACCAGATATATAAGGGCACGCAGGAGGAAAACCATAAGCTGAGGAAACAAAAATTAATCTATCAGGCATCGAGATATAAGTCTCACTCAGCAAATAAATTAAAATCAATGAGAGTTTAAAACGTGAATCAGTTATTAACAGGGTGTTTTCAAAACTTTTTGATGTCACATATATTTGGGTTTTGAAAAAGTTTTTTTGTGAGTAGGTTGAAAAAATTCCCCGAAACCTGATGACATATTTTGACAACCGGAATGTTTTTTTTTTTCACGCAATTTTTTTTTGCATTTATTGATTTTTTGCTGGATTTCGAGCTGAACAAGTTTCTATAGCATCGATATGAAATAAAACAAAAATTGAAAATACCGGATTAAGTGAAATAAAACAAAGTTTTGCAAACTCGTATCTATCTCTCAAATTCGATTGGAATTAAAACTGATGAAGACAAAATTTCTTGGGAATTTAATTAGCATTTTTTGGCGCAATTTATTTTGCAAAATTTACAAACCAAAATTACACTCTCAAATCAGATCAAACTGTGTGGTTTAAAATTACGGGGCAACCAGGTGGTAGTTCAATCACAGGTTCAAATTGAGACAAAAAAGGAAAGTAAGACTTAATCTACCACAGCATGGGCGGATCTATCCGCATGCAAGTTTAGGCGTCAGTAATCGATTATAGCGAATTATTATTATGATTATTTAACAATTATTATTGATTATAATTACCAAAATTAGGTGTTTAAAGGATTTATAATTAATTATAATCGTGCTATTTTCCAAGTCCTTACAAAAAACCCTTAAAATTAATTACAATAGATTATTTCATCTTAGTGGAAACGTTCCCGCGGTAGATGAAAAATAAGTTTTCCGAATCAATCATGAAACTAAATCATTTTGCTGATGTTTTGGTGGTTAAAAAAGCTTAAAATATGCATCACAAAACAACTCCAATGGGGAAATAAAAAAAACTTTATATATTTGAATTGATTGGAAAACTTTCAAAACGTTTTTCTCATTTTTCATAGGAACCAACGACAACAAAAAGCATAAAATCTATGCAATTAAGATGCAACTCCGAAGACAAAATGGACAAACAAACGGGATTATAGTCAATTATAATCGATTATAATGGATTTTTGTGCAAAACTAATGAATTAGAATTTTGAATGAAAATAATGGATTATAATCAACTGTAATTGGTTATAATTGTATCGAAAAATATACGAAAAAGTAATCGATTGTATTCGATTATAATGCATTATAATTATTGACAATTTGATTTTAAAAAGCGAGATTATAATTGATTATTAATTGATTGAAATCGATTGTTTCTCAATTTTAGTAAGACTGGTTCTAAAATCAAAATATAATCAATTATTAACGCTTGAAACTGGATGCGGGTAGGATTTTCTTGAGGGAGGAGGGGCGGATTTTCAAAAACAAAATTTAAAATTTTGTCGTGCTTTTTTTTGTTTATTAGTCGAACAACTTGATTTTCCAAGCTCTCCCGAATCACTAGAGATCACCAAATCACCAAATCCCAAAAGACCTCATTTTGACCATATTTTCTGCGCCGCAGTCAAACTTCTGAAAAAAACTGGCCAAAAATTTCTGGAAAATAAAACGGGCCAAAAATTTCTGGAAAAAAACGGGCCAAAAAATTGCGTTTTTTTGGCGAGTGCTCCCCCCCCCCCCAAAAAAAAAGCGAGATTATAAGAAGATAACAGTGTACAAAAAAATCAATTTGCAAAAAAACTTCCGGGGCTATTGTCAAAAAAAAATGATAGCAAAACGATTTATTGTTAAATCAAAGTTAAAAATGACTTTCAAATCTACACATCGAAAGGAACGGCGAATCTTTATCAATTTGCATTATAAAGTAGTGGATGAAATCAAAAGACTAGAAAAATTTAGGCAGGTACTTAAATTGAAAAAATGATCCGAACAACATTTTAATTCACCTATCATCCTCGCAGTAAAAAAGGAAAAATCAATCAAGTTAGCATTAGATTCGAAACAACAACTCAACATGGTAATTCACAAGAGTAAGTACCAGATATCTAAAATTGAAAACTTATTCGATGCAATAGGTCAAGTCATAAGGTAATCATCCGGGGTTCCACTATTTTCGATAATCGTTTTGAAGTATAGTCGAGTTTATTTGTACATTGACTTGCATAAAGTCAAGCGTATTTGCCTTCTGAAACTAGACTACATTGTAATGTTGAAAAACTTGCTGGGGCGGCCACTGGAACCTTTCAAGTCATGGACAGGTTTTTATGAGTTGACGGATATGCCAGTAAAGTTTCAAATGTCGCAAGATACCAGTATATTGAATTTACCGAATACATTTTGTTTCCTAGATGATACTATCAAATTTTTTACGGATTTTTAATAAAGTGGAAAGCTGTTCAAAACAATTCGATGACAAAAACTTCAGTTTACAAGATAGAAAAATTGAATGGCTGGTATTGAAAGTGTCAATATCGGGTGTCAAAATCCTGGAGTCGAAAAACGAATTCATTGCAAACATACTGTCGCCTAACACAAAAAAAACAGCTAAAGTATTTAGTTGGATCAGTAAATTATGTGTCAAAAATCATGCCATATCAGCGAGTTTGTGTTCTGCATTTGGTGATCTATTTAAACTCGTAAAAACGGCAAATTTAATCGGGAATGAAAATTATGAAAAAAATTTTCAATTTTTCAATCAAAACGTAAGTGATATAACGGAAACACTCATTTTAACAACCAATTCAAAACAAGAGTGAAATGTGATGCTTGTAAAGGATGGCTGGGGCAGCCCTTAAAAAACCGGAAGGTTGGAAAAGTGTGGCAATTGCGTCACGCTTCCTCATTTCGGCCGAAATGTGACATAAAGTTGATGAGCTGAAAATATTACGTATTGTTTGGTCTATAGACCCTTCTCCTCAACAATTCACTGCGGTCACAAACCATAGCGTTTCTTAGTGTACTCAAACCTAACCGTGCAAACAAAACATATCAAAGAAGATTATCGACATGGATAGATAGTTTGATTCCATTCACGTTTGAAATAGAACACATTCCCGGAAAAAAATGGGTTTCATTGGCTACAGTTTGCGTTTCCGGACCAAATATGGATAATACGGCTCCGAAACGCGTAGAAATTTAGTGACTTAGACATGAAAAACTACAATTGTCTCAAAAAATATTTAAAAAAAGATGAGTTTTTTCTTTTAATTTTTGTTTTCAACATTTTGAACTGAAATTTTCAATTAATTTCAAAGGTTTTTTAACAGAGAAGCGTTACATAGGGCATCCAAAATAATATTTTTTTAATGTGAAATCAACAATTTTCTCCCTAAATTGGTAACTTTCATACATAACGAACGTTACTCGATCGCTTCACTCTCTCGAAAATAGACAAAAATAAGAAATTCAAAGCAGTTTCCCTCGACATTGGGATTTTTTTTGTGAATGTAATTCAAATCAGAACTGAAAAAGTTTTACCATGATAAAACAGTCAACTCAGTCGAAAAATTATTAGTTATACCTGATTTCTCGTGAAAAAAAAATAAAACATACCCAAATAGAAAGTTTCTACCCATTTCCCAAATGGTGGTACAAAAAATCCAGCTCGAAATATTTGCTCAAGATACAAATATTGCAAAATCCGCAACAAAATTGCTGAATCCAGATCATTTAAAAGAATCCAAAGAAAAATAATAATACCAGGATGCGCTTTCGTGAAATGCCCGATTTGTCAGTGAATTCGACACTTTGGAATCTGCCTCTAGATGTAGTACCGGTGTGATACATGTGATTGCATTGAGAGAGCGTTTAAACAGTGTTCGATCTTCAGTTTGCCGTTGTAAGAGAAAGACTGAGGAAAGCGAAGGCCCAAATGCTAAAAAACAGGGTGGTCCAGACAGCTCAAAGTCCGACTGCGGTTGGCTTTGTTCTAATCGAGTGAACACTTACTTTTGGAGAAATCCGATCGTAGGAGTGATCAGTCTTCGGATTGATCCGGTTCTTTTACTGGTGTATCTGTGAGATCCTTAGGGACTGGATAGAACACTTAAAGCAAGTCGCTCGAACTTGGGTATTCTGTTGATCAAAGAGCTGTTTAGATGTAGTACCGGTGTGATACATGTGATTGCATTGAGAGAGCGTTTAAACAGTGTTCGATCTTCAGTTTGCCGTTGTAAGAGAAAGACTGAGGAAAGCGAAGGCCCAAATGCTTAAGAACAGGGTGGTCCAGACAGCTCAAAGTCCGACTGCGGTTGGCTTTGTTCTAATCGAGTGAACACTTACTTTTGGAGAAATCCGATCGTAGGAGTGACCAGTCTTCGGATTGATCCGGTTCTTTTACTGGTGTATCTGTCAGTTCCTTATGAGTTTTATTTCAATTTGTCCGGTATTTTCAAATTTTGTTTTAATTCATATCGATGCTATAGAAACTTGTTCAGCTCAAAATCCAGCAAGAAATCAATAAATACAAAAAAATGGCGTCAAAAAAAACATTCCGGTTGTCAAAATATATCATCAGGTTTCGGGAAATTTTTCAACCTACTCACAAAAAAAATCTAAAAAAGATGAGTTTTTTCTTTTAATTTTTGTTTTCAACATTTTGAACTGAAATTTTCAACTAATTTTAAAGGTTTTTTAACAGAGAAGCGTTATATAGGGCATCCAAAATTTTAAATTTTTTAAGTTAAATCAACAATTTTGACCCTAAATGGTTAACTTCCATACATAACGAACGTAACTCGATCGCTTCACTCACTCAAAAATAGACAAAAAATAAGAAAATCAAACCGGTTTTCCTCGACACTGGGAGTTTTTTGTGAATGTAATTCAAATTACGACTGAAAGGGTTTTTACATGATAAACCAGTCAACTCAGTCAAAAAATTATTAGTTCTACCTGATTTTGCGTGAAAAAAATTAAAACATACCAAAATAGAAAATTTCTCCCCCATTTCCCAAATGGTGGAAGAAAAAATACAGCTCGAAATATTTGCTCAAGATACAAATATTGCAAAATCAGCAACTAATTTGGGAGTCCAGATCATTTAAAGGAATCCATAGAAATATAATAATACCGGTATGCGTTGTCGTGGAATGCCCGATTTATTAGTGAATTCTACACTTTGGACTCTGCCTCTTGTTTGCGAAACCAAAAACAAATAACTTTTTGTTTTAATTGTTTCACAGCATCTTTTGTAGTGTATAGTCAGCTTTCAGCGTTGAAAAATTTGTCCAAATATGCATGAAATTTTGATTTTATTCTCATTTTAAGTGTGACAATTTTTAATTGCATAATTAGTGTCATCCTATCAGGAAACTAGATATAAAGGGGCACGCAGGAGAAAAAACACCAGCTGAGGAAACAAAAGTTAACCTATCAGGCATCGAGATATAAGTCTCACTCAGCAAATAAATTAAAATCAATGAGAGTTTAAAACGTGAATCAGTTATTAACAGGGTGTTTTCAAAACTTTTTGATGTCTAATATATTTGGGTTTTGAAAAAAAATTTTTGTGGGTAGGTTGAAAAAAATTCCCCGAAACCTGATGACATATTTTGACAACTGGAATGTTTTTTTTTTCACGCAATTTTTTTTTGCATTTATTGATTTTTTGCTGGATTTCGAGCTGAACAAGTTTCTATAGCATCGGTATGAAATAAAACAAAATTTGAAAATACCGGATTAATTGAAATAAAACAAAGTTTTGCAAATTCGTATCTATCTCTCAAATTCGATTGGAACTAAAACTGATGAAGACAAAAAAGCATTTTTTGGCGCAATTTATTTTGCAAAATTCACAAACCAAAATTACACTCTCAAATCAGATCAAACTGTGTGGTCTAAATTTTTCTAATTCCTGAACAAAAAACAATGTGGAAATATGCAAAACATTTCAAGAATTGAAACCCGCGAAATTTCTTAGACTTCTTTACACTTCGCCCTGAAACAATTTGTTAACTTCTTTCACATTTCACCCTGGGGCCGCAAGTTAGTTTTTGATCAACTTGCAGACGAAAAAAAACCAGTTGTACCACGTCTTGTCTTGCAATCTTACACGGAAAACAAGATTTTACTCTTCTATCCTCCCATATTTTAACTCTTTTATCCTCCCACATTTTAACTCTTCTATCCTCCCACATTTTAACTCTTCTATCCTCCCACATTTTAACTCTTCTATCCTCCCACGTTTTAACATTTTGCCAGCCGTAACGCTTAAAAAGAGTTCAGGGTGGTTAAGTTTTCCGACTGAGTTTGCTAAATATTTTCATAACTTTACTCTGATACTTCTGGACTTGTCGGAATTGGATTAGGGATAGTATTGGGATTGGATTACTTCTCAGTGCGTTCATGAGTAAAGAGTGAGTAGGCAGCTTTATCCTGCATTCCAAGCTTGTTAAAAGTCTCTTTGATCTATTTAATCTGTTCAGAGGTCAGCTTGTCGAGCGTTTACCTAAACAAAAGATACTCACCACATCAGACATGAGATTTAAGAATATATCATTGAGTTTTATGTCCGAAGTGGTGAGTATCTTCTGTTAAAATGAAAAATTAAACATACTATATTTTGTAAAACTCGAAAAATAAATGAATCAGCCGAAAAAAGAGAACTACTTAATTATATATCAGTTGCAAAAAGTAAGCGGATTTCTTTCATAAAAGTAGTTTTTGGCTGGCTTTAATGATCTGAGAGGACAACTTTCTGCAGTTTTGAAAGAAATGATTTTTTCTGCTGGTTTATAATTTGACCGATTTATTCACTCTCGCAAAAGTGTTTTTGTGTCGTGTAGATAATTTTGAGACAAAAATGTCAAAGCATTAAAACTCCCGCCCGGGTTGACCTCCATACACCGAAAATGCTTATCATACAATTCCATACATCAAGTGTGTGGGAAAATGCTTGTCATACAATTTTCATACAATTTCTAAAAATGGTTGAAAACTGGTATAAACTCATTTCTGTGGCTGTTTGATTCTAATAAAACAATCTGGTGATAAAAAATTGAGGTTTTCGTTTTTTGAAAAAAATGCGTTTTTTGAAAAAAAATGTATGGAAATTGCATGACTGGCATTTTTTTGATGGCGACACAAAGTAATTTTGAAAATTTGGCCCAAAATTTTTTTTGTTTTTTCAACCGCAAATCGATTTTCGTACCCAAACAAACATTTTTCGAAAAAAAAATTTTTGCATGCAAAATTTAATATTTTGTGTGCATAACGTAGTCCTGGATACGATAAAATTGGCTTTTATTTTTTTTTCACTTAATTTTTTTTTTCAAAAACGCTGAAAATTCCGCTTTCTTTTGTATGGGGTGTTAATGTACGCCTTGATGAATGTCTGATAATTTGAAAATTCAAAAATTCAATATAATCATCGTTACAAAATTTTGCCAAAAATAAAAGTTTGTTACTTTTGTTATATCAATTGTGAAAGACAGCAAAATTCAGGTCGTTTTCTATGCATTGTAAATGCAAGACCGTCCAGCCTTTGGTGTTTTGAGTAACAAAGGTCTTTGTCACTTGTGTTCGGCTGCAACTACAACCGAAAATTTTTCAGAAACTAAATTTAGAAAGAAAAAATCAAAATTTTTGGTTTATGGGAAAACACCTATCATACAATTTTCATATATGAAAAATGCTTATCATAGAGTTTTCATACAATTTTCTGTACGTATGGAATTGTATGAATTTGTATGATAAGAAGTTTCTCATATATGGAAATTGTATGATAAGAAGTTTTGGTTGCAAAAATTGCCAGCCATAACGCTTAAAAAGTGTTCAGGGTGGATAAGTTTTCCGACTGAGTTTGCTAAATATTTCCATCACTTTACTCTGATACTTCTGGACTTGTCGGGATTGGCTTAGGGATAGTAGTGGGATTGGATTACTCACCAGTGCTTTCATGAGTCAAGAGTGAGTAGGCAGGCAGCTTTATCCTGCATTCCAAGCTTGTCAAAAGTCTCTTTGATCTATTTAATCTGTTCAGAGGTCAGCTTGTCGAGCGTATACCTAAACAAAAAATACTCACCACATCGGGCATGGCATTTAAGGATATATCGTTGAGTGCAATGCCCGATGTGGTGAGTATCTTCTGTTTAATTGTAAAATTAAACATATTATATTTTGTAAATCTCGAAAATTTAATGAGCCAGCCGAAAAAAGGGAACTTCTAAATTATATATCAAATTGTATTGATATATTAACTCGAGAGGTAGAGGAGCACGAGGACCGTCGAGAGGCGGACGTAGAACGAGATCTCCATTCCATGGCAAGGCTTATTATTTTGATCAGAAAAAAATACAAGATAACGTTCAGGATTAGGGGGGCTTTGATGAAGAGTCAACAAATTTGATACAGTTAGAAAAGCAATTACAATTTTTCGAATTAGAATTCACCGGATGATTATGGTGTGATTGCAATTAAATATGAGACAGAAAAATCGAAAATAGTGGACGAATCAAAAGATGATTTCAATACGAAATTCCAAAAGATAGAAGCATTTAAAGTATTTTGACAGGTAAGCAACAAAAAAGACAGCTACGTGTAGTTAATAATAAGTTTATGTTTGTTGTGGATAGTGCAAGCACTGCAAGTTTGATGCCACGATATAAGGCAGCAGTAGTCAATAAAAACTCTGATCGAGTGTTTGGGCAAGAATCAGACAGGGTACTACGTGATACCAATGAACATGACATTCAGAATCACAGCACACTAGTATGTTATACTGGGTCCATTGGTTCCGTGGTGAGAGACAATTTCTGGACAGTGGTGGATTATAACAGGAAACTAATTATGATTCGAGTTTTTTTCCAAGGCCTAGGCTTAAAGTGAGACAAGAACTCCCATCATTCGCAAAAAAGGTAAATTAAGTTCCATTATTACTTAAGAAGATAACAGTGTACAAAAAAATCAATTTGCAAAAAAACTTCCGGGGCTATTGTCAAAAAAAAATGATAGCAAAACGATTTATTGTTAAATCAAAGTTAAAAATGATTTTCAAATCTACACATCTAAAGGAACGGCGAATCTTTATCAATTTGCATTATAAAGTAGTGGATGAAATCAAAAGATTAGAAAAGTTTGAGCAGGTATGTAAATTGAAAAAATGTTCCGAACAACAATTTTTTTCACCTATCATCCTCGCAGTAAAAAAGGGCAAATCAATCAAGTTAGCATTGAATTTAAAACAATTGAACAAGGCAATTGACAAGAATAAGAACCAGATATCTCAAATTGAAAACTTATTTGATGCAATGGGTCAAGTCATAAGGTAAATCATCCGGGGTTCCACTATTTTCGATAATCAATTTGAAGTATAGTCAAGTGTATTTGCATTCTGAAACTAGACAACATTGTATTAATAATCTTATTGCTGGGCGGCCACTAGTAACTTAAGTCGTGACTGGTTTTTATGAGTTGACGGATATGCCAGCAAGGTTTCAAATGTCGCATTTACCATTGAATTTACCTAATACATTTTGTTTCCTAGATGACAATATGAAATTTTCTACGGATGTTTTTGAAGCTGGGGTTACAAGTGTCAATATCGGGTTTCAAAATCCTGGAGTCGAAAACCGAATTCACTGCAAAAAATACTGTCGCTTAAAACAAAAAAATCAGCTAGGTCAGTTAACTATGTGACAAAAATCATGCCATTATTTAAACTCGTAAAAACGGCAAATTTTATCGCAAACACTAATTTTAACAACAAATTCAAAACAAGAGTGAAAAGTGATGCCTGTAAAGAATGATTGGGGTAGCCTCAAAAAACCGGAAGGTTGGAAAAGTGTGGCAATTGTGTCACGCTTCCTCATTTTGGCCGAAATTAGATTTAATGTTGATGAGCTGGAAATATTACGTGTTGTATGTCTATAGAGCCTTCTCCTCAACAATTCACTGCGGTCACAAACCATAGCGTTACTTAGTGTACTCAAACTTAACCGTGCAAAGAAAACATATCAAAGAATATTAACGAGATGGATAGATAGTTTGATTCCATTTATATTTGAAAGACAGCACATTCCCGGAAAAAAATGAGTTTCATTGACTACAGTTTGCGTTTTCGGAACAAATACGGATAATACGGCTATGAAAACGCGTAGAAAATTAGTGAATTAGACATAAAAGACTACAATTGTCTTAAAAAATTTTAAAAAGATAAGTTTTTTTTCAAATTTTTTTCATCTTTTTGAACTGAAACTTCCAAATACTTTCAAACGAGGAATTTGAGGAATAGAGGGGAGAATTCCAGGCATATCTGCGGTTTGAAACCCAATATTGAAATACATCACGTCAATAATTGCTCAGTTGTGATTAGTCATTTGAGTGCGAAGAACTCACTCTTCAGGAACCGCGCTAAAGTTAGCGTACCGCAATCCGGAAATTATGGGGTTAATCAGTTTTAAATTAATAGTTATATCTCTCACCACTATCAGAGTAGTGGGAAACTTTTTCGGAAGTCGGAAAACAGATATTCCATACAGATAAACAATTTTTTGCTTCATTAATTTTATTTTGTGCATAAGGAAAGCCAAATAAATTTCTACGCTTGAACTAGTTCACAACTATCGCATAGAAACAGGGAGTTTTGTGGTATTTTTCCATTTATTCGGACTCTTATTTGATGCTAGATCTTATCCATTCAAAGCAATTGCCTGATTGATCAAGATTTTTTTTGTGTTTTGGTTTTTATCTTTTTGTTCCAATTTTCGAAGACAATGGAGGAATAATTGTGCACGTGTGGTTTTTCTTTCTCAGGACATTAACCGTTTTTTAAACTAGATTTTGTTGTCTTGAGCTTAAGTTCAAAAAAAAAATTTTTCATGTGTGATCAATTTTTGTAAAAGTAGGAAGGTTTGAAGATTGCTAATTTTGCAATTGGAAAAGCTAGCATGCGATACACTTTGCGCAATTAAGATTTCAAAAAACCTTGAAATTTAGAAAAAAGGCGAAATATTTTCAAACTTTTTTATTTGACCTGAAACTTTTTTGAATCAAAACGGCGATATGAAAATTCTCGTTTTCTAATTCAACTTGAATAAAACCAAGTATTAGTTAGTTTTAAAAGTTTCAAACTAACAATTTTAGGCCTGCTCGCTCGCTTCTTTTAATCTTCTGAAATTAGACGAAAAAAATCAAATCATTTCTTCTCAACATTTGAAAATTTTTTGTAGATTTTATAATTTCGTTCAAGTTACGACTGAAAGAAGTTTAATTGATTATATTACTTGACCATTTCCGATGTTTTTTTGTGTTATCAGATTTTGCGTGAAAAAAAAGAAAAGATAGAAAAGAAACTAAAACACCCGATTACAAATTTTATCCCCATTTTCGCTGTTCGGAACAATAAGGTCCGTTTGAAAATTTATTTTTGGAAAATTTAGGAAGCAATTTTATTTTTGAAAACTCCTATTCGGCAAAAATATCTTTTCATTGCAACCCAAAAATGCCATCCCCGAAAAATCGACATCCTTGCTACCCGAAATGAGCCTTTGGTTCTTTTAGCTTAGGACTTCAAAATTTGCCTGCTAGCCCTTAAATTTCGACAGTTTTAGGCTGTGGTTTACTTTTACTGGAGAGGCTGGCGAGAAAATTGCAGATGTTCGAGTTGTCAACAAGGAAGTGAAAAATAGTCGACCTTGTCGGATTCTCATAAGATTTTAGATAGTTCAAAAAATGTAAAACCTTTATTTCATCTTCCTCGTCGCTACTGATTTTTGTTGCACATTTGAATACTTTGTATCCAATCAATTCGGTTGATAAAAAAGTTAACAATTGCACTAGTAGGTTCTCTATTTATGCCTATTTTGAATAATTTTTTAACGAAACATTAATTTGATTATCCTTTTAATATAATTTTCCAGTGGCATGATTGAATTACTATCTGTGTTTGCCTATGCTAGTATTCCGTATTGAACGTATCATAATTCATTTAATTATATAGATTAGATAATTTCAAGTCAATCGGCAATTAACTATTTTCTACGGGTTTTACAGACAAGTGAATGATGGGGGGTTAGGAAATTAGACGATAAGCAATTAGATGTGACCAACAAAAACGAATTTTGACGTTAAACTGTTTTTGTAAAACTAGCATTTTAGACGGAAAGCAAAGGGCTAACAAAAATTATTGTTTAAAACAAGTTTTCATAATTACAAAAATACTATATGATCACATTGCATATCAAAATATTGCATATCAAAATCTCAACTGATTTATAAAATGTTAATTTCAAGATTATGTAACATTTTTGAAAAGCATAAATTATACAATTGAGGCATGTGAAATTGCGGCATGTGAAATGTTGATTTGCATTTAAGAAAGCTGAAAGAAAGTTATTTGTAGTCGGTAAACAAATTTCAGACACGAACAATACAATTACGTCTAATTTCCCATTTTTGCAAGTTTGCATCGACGTCTAAATTCGTTTTTATTGGTCACGTCTAATTTGCTTTTCGTCTAATTTCCTAGGCCCCGAACATATGTCATAGCAGGATGAGCTTTTGTTTGTTTTGTGAGAAATGGCTGTTATTTATGATCCCTTGTGATGACATTCTTGATTTAATTTGAGTTGTACTTCTCAGATAATACACCATAGTAGCTGCAATTTTTTGGAGATTCCAGCATATTCGTTAATTAAATTAACTGTTTATGTCCATTTTTGTCGATTTTAATCCCTTTTGTCCAATTTAGTCAGAAGAACCTGTCAATCCCATTTTTTCAGTGTGCATGATTGTGAGCAAAACTGTTTCGATAACATATCATTTGTTTGAAAATCAATTTTAGTCTAATGGAATTCTTGTTTTCACCAAGAACGTGACTTTTTGCTAGTATCTTGTTCATTTAGCTTTTTTTTATTTGCCGAATTTCATTTTTTGTTTAGTTCTGATCTTTAAACTTCGAACCAATGTGGTCAGCTAAATCATTTTTTAATTATTTCTATTGAAGTTTTATCAGTGTGAAAAACCAATATATCATGAATCCGCAGGTTTTTGTTTAGTTTGTTAACTTACTTTTGTTTCCCGAAGAGAGTTTGTTTTCCTTGCATTGTTTGATGTGATAACTTATTTTTGTTGTTTAAAGAAGTATATTTTAGAAATTGCGCAATTGGCGTGTCTGTGTGTTAGGTCAATAAAGATTGTCAAGATAGTTTTCTATTTGAGTTTTATTTTAGTTTCATGGTATTTAGACAACTGTTCTAATTTTTTTTGCATCCAATTTTTTTTGCATTCAATTTGCATTCAATTGCATTCAATTCTAGTTTTTATGATTTCTATCAAAATTTCCGATGTTTCTTTTTTTTCTATTTTGCTTCCGAATTGTAAATACAGCACCAAAGCAGCATTATTTCAAAGTAATTGAAATTAATCAAATTTTATGATTCAGTTTGAAGCAAAAAACTCCGAGTGAGTTCTGATTCTTCAAGTAACAGGAGTTCGAAGTTTTGGAATATCTCGATTCTCCGAAAACAGTTCTCGGCACGAGATGATAGCATAGTTTGTTCAGCAAAACGTTACACCTGAAATAAAATTTCAAATCGGCGACAGATAAAAAAGAAAAAAAAATGAATCACTGCTAAACGTAATTATGTCCTTCAGTTTTTGACAAAGCAGAAAAACAATATGATTTGTTCATTCTGTTTAAAATGGTAGAAACGGGAGAAATTTCATAAACAAAGTCGTTTAGGTTTTTTAAAAGCTCAATTATTCATACGGTACATCTCATCTCAAACTGATACGTTTTAAAATCACTTTTGAAACAGATAAAAAATCCCGAGACAAAAATATTATATTTAATTCATTACAGATGTAAAATTTAGACCACGAAATTGATTGTATTGTCATTATAATCGATTGTTTTTTTTAAAAATTCCATTATAATCCATTATAATCGATTATAATCCATTATTTTTAACGGTGGGATGTTAACAAAAGAAGAACAAAGGGAGCGTCGTTAGAGTAGTTAAGGAGAGTAGTTAACTATTGACACATTTTCTATTATTTTATATTGTGCGCCAAACACCACAAGATTTTTGTTTGTTTTTCGAGCTATTGTACCTGCTTTCTTGCCACTTGTTCAAAACGTTTTCCCAGTTTTGCGATGATTGTATTTTGGGGTCCCTTAAAGTGATCGTTTAGGAAAACTAAAGAGGCTCTTTCTAGCCTTTGTTTTTCCTGTGTGGTGAGCCAACGTTTTGATTTCCGTGTTCTTATATCAACGATATCGTTTTTTGGATTATCGGCTAGGAAAGATTGTTTAACGTTAGCCATATCATATGGTATATTCTTAATTGGACGATGCGCAAATATTGGAAGGTTCTGCATCAGTGTGCGGTCGAATTCATCATCATCATCACTGTCAAGCACGGTTGCTCTATCTGTGGGGCTCAAGTTGTGGGCACGTGTTGTCTGCTTTTTTTCTTTCCAGATGTGCGGTCGTCCCTGTCTATGATAGTTTCTTGACTGTCAGCTTTTGGTCCGCTTTGTATGTGTAGTCCCGCTGGATCGAACGTCGGTTCGGGTAGGTAGGGTTTGTCTTTGTAAACTAAGCTAAGTTCAACCCTGCTGTTCTGATCGCGATTCCAAAATGGCTTCGGCTGGGAGCGCAGGCTTCGTTAAGATTTTTTCATCTAAACACGGAAATTTTTTGAGAAGTTAGACGTTTTTGGTGATGTGCAGATATTTTTTAGAGGTGGGTTTTAATTACGCTCATAGTGTGATTCAAACGGCGTGATTTTGTTGTTGCGTGTGGTTTGATACGCAATGTCGTGGTTGACTCTGCCACATCTGACGCAATTTTGTATTGTTGGTTATTTTTTTAATCTCTTTTCATGACCGACAGTCTGGTTTTTAGGGTTCTGATCAACCGTTATACCATACCCATTGAACGGTGGTCATTGACCGGTGCGAATATTAGGTTTATATTATTGGTTTTACAATATATTATGAATTTTTTTGCCCTAAGCCCTTGGGCTTGATCGCAACGAATTTTTCGTGGTACGCCGTGATTTTCAATGTGGGTTTGAATAAATTTTAGAATGGTGTCGTCCTTATTGATAGTGACGACTTTTGTCGATAGGAATTGCTAGAAAAGGTCGACCACTACTAGGATGTACACTTCCCTGTCATTTGCGTCAGGTAAAGATCCGGCAAAATCCAATTGGATTTCTTTTTGGGGTTCTACCACTGCGTTTAACGTGGTGAAATGTTCTTACCTTTTGCGCGGCATTCTTTGCAGTTTTGGATTGTTCTTACGATATCCCTGTGTAGGTATGGATAACACACATGGTACGCAGCCTCCAACATACCGCATTGACCTGGATGTGGTAGATGTAGTGAATCTAGAATTATCTGCCTGAGTTTGTTGGGGATTACTGCCCCGTCATCGTAAAGCAATACGTTGTCTCGTATCGGAAGTCTATCTCGCACATTGTAAAAGTACGGCCCAAAGCAGAATTTAATCTGGTCCTTTTTTTGCTGGTGGATCATATTGACGAGGGGCTGGAGATTTCGGTCGCCTTTTGTGGCAGCCGCAATAAAACCGATGTCTAACACCTTCCTTAGGTTCTTGCAGTACAATGGTATGTCCTCCTCCTCCGTCGTGATTGCATGGCAATCATCAGTCTGATCCAACGTTTGAAAGATTTGTTTGTGTCCTTTCTGTTAAAAGTAAAGCTGTCCTCCGACAATAAAATTTGATAAGCAATGTCTCCGAACGATAAGCTTTTATGGGGCGCTTCTTGTAGGGTTTCGTTGAAGGAAGCGAAGTTTGTGTGAGGTTTGACAGTGCGGTTCGTTGGCGGCTGTGACATTTCCGTAATTTTCTTTTGAATGGTCAATTCATATCAAAATTGTTGTTAGTATTAGTACTGACGGTGTCCGTGTAACTGGAAGGATTGTTATGTTCAAGAATTTGTTTATAAATTGTTTTGCTTGATAAAGTTGACTGATTTTTTGATTGAAATTTTTTGAAGTGAAGAGAAGAATTCTTTTGACTGTTTTCAAGAAGTGGACTTTTACAGTGAATGCAGTTTGTGTTGAGCGCGAATTTGAATGAGCAAAGTTTTTGTTCCGGTCGAGCTAAAACGTGCCTAGAAATCCGTTTTTATATTAGCTATAGTGCTATCTTGGAATTCAAAGCAGGTAACAAAATCGTGATTACTGTAACAACAAAATGTTCATCCCAGTTTACGGGAGATTGTAGTTTTCCCACCGGATGAAGCGAAATATAATCTATTAGGCCCAATTTACTGCCGGAGAGGTGTTTGATATCAAAGTCAAAAGGGAGTAGACGGTCTATCCACCTTGCTAATCGGCTTTGATATGCTTTGTTATTTTTGTTGCTGTTAACGGCACTCACCAGGGCCTGATGGCCTTTGATTGGGGTAGGACCTCTACCATACAAGTAATTCTTGAAATGTTCAATGGCCCAAACCGAGGCTAGTAATTCCAATCTATTTACGGAACTTTTAGTTTCGCTTGTTCTGAGAAATCGGGAGACGTAAGCAAAAGTAGCCCATCCGTCTCGCGTTTCTTGTTTGAGGGCTGCTCCGATACCGTCACGGCTTGCATCACAGACAATTCTAGTTTCGTGGATGCTTACGAAGTGTCGATTTTCAGTGATGTTTTGAACTGCAGTTAGGGTTTTTTTGAACATGCAAAGTGAAATTTAGAAGCTGTAAATAGTAGTGGTCTTAGGGGAGTGCACAATTGGGCGAGATCCGGTATAAACTTTTTAAGATGGTGAACTGAAACCATAAAAATTTTAAGCTGTCTAAAAGTTTTAGGGTGTTGAAGTTTTGTAATCGCTTCAGTTTTCTTGTGCATCGGTATTTATCCGAGTTCATTTCTTACAAAAACCAACCACTCTACTTCTTTGCATCCAAATTTACACTAGTTTACTGAGATGGCTCTGTTTTCTTGATCTAACTTAAATAAAACTCGTTTTAAATTTTCGATTTATTGATCTTTTGTTCCGTAGGAAATAATCAAGATGTCGTCGAGAAAAGCAAATGTGTCTTTCTCATTATTTAAAGTTAGATCGATGGCTTTCTGGAACTCTGCGGGCATATCTGTAAGCCCGTTGAATCCACTTTGGAATTGGTATGTTCAGCTCGCTTGGCCTCCTATAATTCTTCTAAAATTACACTGAGTTCTTGTTGTATCCTCAAATTTTAATTGACTGTGAGCATAGCGGAGGTCAATTTTCGAAAAAAAAATGTGGTACCGGGTTTGTTATTGGCTTTTTGCGCTAATTGTGCTACATTGTCTAAAAGCACGTCAATATTGAGCACTTGATATTTTTTCTTATGTATTGCCTTGTTGATTTGTTTTGAATTCATTGCTAGTTTGATTGTATGATCTTTTTTTATTGTTATTACTATCGAGCTAACAATTTATTTGTCACTGCAGCTGTCGAGTTTTAGGATATGGCCCTGATCAATTAGGTATCCTATTTCTTGTTCGACTTATTCTTAAATATGGATCGGATATCTCCGTCATTTTTGTTGCAAGGCTTTAAAGTCGCTTAGCATTTTTCTGTACACCATTTGGTTTTCGGAAGGACCAATGCGTGTGCATAGTCCCGGATATGTTGATTATACCCCATTGTTTATGAATGCGTCTGACTGCTCCGTATCAGATACAAAGTTCATTGACTTACCAGTTGGATTTTCTTGAAAAAGGTTGATGCCGAGAAAGGGTAGTAGATTTCGTCCCATGATATTTGCTCGCTTATCGTCTACCAAAAAGAAGGACGCGGTGTCAACCGTCCACCCTCCAGCTTCAATCGGAGTGAAGATTCTGCCGAATGAAAGGATCTTGTAGCCGTTATAGCACACCATTCTATTCGCTTCGTCGTTTTGTCCCAGCTGTTGTCGTCTGGCCTGTTTAACTGTGTTATGCAGAGTGGTGGCTGTCTTGTTGTTGACGAAAGCAGTTGGTGACCCTGTATCGGCATGAAAACAAAGTTGTTGTTTCCCATTCTGGCTCTAATGAGATGCCCTTTTAGATCGTTTGCCATTATTTGGTCTGGTTGCCTATCTTGGAAACTCATCGCTTTTATGCTTGTGTCATCTATGTGGAGTAATTCCCATCCCGAAATCACATCTCCCGCCTTAATTTAGCCCATGTAGGCTGTCATGTCCGTGTCATGAATAGATTATTCTGGATCCTGTTCGTCTGTAATGGCATTGGCATTGGAGGAATTGCAAGGTCTGGCGTAGTGTCCACTTTTCGTGCGTTTGTTGCAAATTTTATATTTTGCTGGACATTGTTGGAGGTGCCCAGGTCCGAACGAATTTCCGCTTTTATAGCAAGATTGTTTTTGATCGGCTTCCTGACGTTGATTATTACCACGTTGTGATTACGGGCGACCTCTGTTTCCCTTCGATTATTGCGGTTCTGGTTTCCTCTTCTTCGTACGAATCCAACAGGTTCGGCTTTTATTCCCAGGCTCTTGTGGCTTTCGAACTGGAGGTGGATCTCGTAGAAGTTACTGCAAATTAATTACGTCATTCGCTAAGCTTACCAGATATAGTTGCTGGTTCCATTTCTCCACTTCGATTGGGGGTTCCGCCAAGGCTTTTTGCCAGAATAGCGCGATACCCAGTGTTTTTTTTGTGATTGCTGCGCAATGTTATACCCACGGAAAGTAGGTATCGTAGTATGATACGGTTTGAGACAAAAGCTATGGTTAATAGTGATAAGAAGAATCTGTTAACAACTTAAATTCAATTGGTAAACTTATGTCTGATTCGAATCTGACCTCGAAATCATGAGAGAGACAGAGACTCATAAATAGCTATTGAATATGGCATTAGTTTCAATAAGTACTTAGTTAGATCAGACATCTATATGTTTAGTTTTACATAAGTATGATGCTTAAGTGTCCTGATTAGGTATCAAGTTATATTTAATGTTTAATGTTTTAGTTTGAATCAGTTCATGATGGATATCCGTTATATCCGTACGGATAACAAGCACAATGAAAACTCTGCTAACTACGTTTGGCGGTAAGGTTAGATCCAGCTTGACCTTGACCTGATAAAATAGAACATTAACACTTAAATAACATTAGCATAGCATCAAGGTTACTGCCTGTGCAGTACCATATTGTTGAAAAAAAATTGTTATTATTATGGTTAAAACCTTGCTTGTTTTGGTGGGGAGAGGTAAGTATGTTTGCGTTTGGGACTTTCGGTTAGCTCCAATTCTACCGGTTGATATTATAATTATGGGCTTTGGATTACGTACGGCAAGAATAAGGAGTGCACTTTACAGCATCGCACTAATTTGAGCAAACATTTGAAATTTTAGATGTCACTGACGCAGAAACTGAACAATGAACGATTTCAAGCTTGTACTTGAGAAAACAATTCTTCGCCGCGGGTTTCTAAGGGCCAGCTCTAAACCTTTGTCTAAACTTCATTCCTCGCAGCTCAGGTCTTAAAACAGTCATTTAGAACGGCAACATCACGATTTGTCAATTTTGATCTGAACTGAAATCTTCGATATTATTTTTTTTCACTGCAAGTATAAAAAGAACAATGCAAGTATAAAAAAGTAGATAGTCAATGACGGGTTTAGGTTCTTGTTGCGAAATGGACTGGCTAGCATTCATTCTAAGAAAAAATGCTTTGAATTGATTTTTGACCATGCAAAAACCAAGCAAGCCCACAGTTAGCGTTTTGTTTAATTAATAACTGATCATTTAGTGTAATAACCTGATTTTTCCCTCATTCTTTCATTTTCTTGAAAAAAAAGCAATTATTTAAAGATTTGTATCTATTTAGGACTTGTTTCTGGCAAAATTTAGTTTCTAATTAGTTTTCCATGCGTGAAGCGTGCGTTATGTCGGTGATGTCTAGATGGCCATGGCCGTATATTCTATGGCCTTATCTGACAGCAGACAGCAGTCTATTCGATGGACATGATGGTGACGAACTCTTCGTAGTTGATCACACCTGTGCCCTCTAAATCTGCCTCCTCAATCATCGCTTCAAACTCATCCTCGTCCAGCATGTCACCTATCAACACATCAATAAACATAATATGGACAGGTGATCTGGCATCTTCGCAAGGGGCCAGTTTGATAAAATTTTCCAAGTTTTCAATGAAGTTTTTTGGTCGCACAAAAACCAAATTGGTTTACTGAGACACTCTCCCGAAACATACTGAAACAGAAACCGAAGTAAGCCGCCAAAAGAACGTAATTTGACCCACTAATTCCTTCGAAACAGGCATTTGTTGAGAAAAAACCACAAAAACGCTACCCGATTGCATTGTTTTGGATACCCGAGCCCCGGATCTCATTGGCCTTCAAAATGATAAATCGATCCATATGAAAGTAAATGTCAGCAGGCCATGCATTATGATGGCAATTATTTCAACCTGTGGTAGTGAGGAACTGTCGTAGTGTCTCGACAGTTATTTCTCCCTTGCCCTCCTTGTCCAATATTTTGAAGGCGTCCTTCACCTGTTCCTCGCTGATTACCCTCTGACTAAAATCCCAGTAGATGTCCAGGAACTCCTCAAACGTCACCACACACTCCGCACTGTTCGCGTGCATCTTTTCCAGAACCTAGAGGGATGCACACGTTCGGATACAGATTTATTTTGAAAAAAAAAAACAAGACTGCTCGTATCAGGGCGAGCCCTTGAATGTTTTGACTGCCTCATAAGGTCTATGGAGCAGTATAAACATGAAAAAATTATTTGTAACAATTGAAAATGATATAATTTTCTTAAAGTCTTCTTTGAACCAATATAATCTTCTTTGAACCAATTTGGAACGATTTCTAAGACGGATTAAATCTCCGCTTACGCGTTAATAGCACAAAATATATCGCGCGTTAATTGTCCCAAATTGGCCAAAATGACAATCTTTAAACCCTCACAATTTTATGAAATCACAGGTGAGATATCTTTTCAAGTTTAAATTCAGGACAACAAAAGCTTTTGATTGATATTTTTAAAATCCCATCAAAAATGGCATGTTAAAAAGTCGAAATTTGTCTGAAGAAAAAAACCCACCCGAGCACAAATATTCCGTGTTACTTTTGTTACGAAAATTGGAACAAAAAGAACTAGTCCGAAGATTTTGTTCTTAAACAATCGTTCATTGTACAGACACTTTTCCTCGTTTCATCAGACAAGTAATGTAGTCCTTAAAAAACACCAGTTTTTCATCTGTTATGGCGGCAAGATATCGTTGTAAACTTTAAGTTTCATATTCCTCGTCTTCAAAACTTTTGAGCAGAAATTTTTTTGTCACTATTGAACACATTGTTCTAGCCGCTTTGAGCATACTTTTTCTTCTGGGATAATGATAAAAAACAGCTTTCAAAATATCTTATACAGTGATTTATTAAAACAGGATTATTATCCCGCTATAACTGATCACGTTTCATCCTCAAAATGAACTGTTTGAACATTGTTTACTGATTTTGTCTGAAAATCGTTTTTTTTTCCTCAGGGTACGCTTTTTTCCTCAAGGATTCGACCCCCTGCCGACCCAAAGGGTCCCCCTTTGGTATTTTTTATGAAATCAATTTTTGGCCGACCGACCATAAAAGTTTTCTAAAGGCGCCTTCGGTGCCAATATATAGTAATTTGGAGGGGGGTTGGCGCTCCAAAAAAGCGCGATTTTGCTCGTTTCATCAAACAAACATTGTAGTCATTAAAAAACACCCGTTTTTCATCTGTTATGGCGGCAAGATATCATTGTAAATTTTGAGTTTCCAATTCCTCGTCTTCAAAACTTTTGAGCAGAAATTTTTTTTTTGTCTCTTTTGAACACATTGTTCTAGCCGCTATGAAAAAACAGTTTTCAAAAAAATCTTAAACAGTAATTTATTAAAAACAGTATTATTTTCGCGCTATAACTGATTACGTTTCATCCTCAAAATGAACGGTTTGAACATTGTTTACTAATTTTGTCTGAAAATCGCTTTTTTCCTCAGTGTACGCTTTTTTCCTCAGTCATTCGACCCCCTGCCGACCCAAATGGTCCCCTTTTGGTATTTTTCGACTGACCCTAAATGTTTTCTAAAAGCTCCTTCGGCGCCAAAATACACTAAGGGGCGCTCCGAAAAAACGCGATTTTTTGGTCAAAATTTCCAAAAAGTGCCAAAAAATGCTTTTTTTTGAATGTTTTTTTTAAAATTTTTGCCTGCGGTGCAGTCAATTTGGCCAAAACAGGGACTAAACCCGTGCTTAGGGAGAGCTCGAAAAATCAATTCGGTCGACCTAAAAAAACGTCGTCATTTGAAAATCCACATCCCCCACCCCCCTCGAGAAAGATCCGCCCCTGCAAAAAGGTAAAAGAAAGTCAATTTTTGCATAATGACATTTTCTGAAAACTTCTCAACAAAAAATCATATTTTTTCTTACACTTTTTGTTCCGACTTCCGTAACGAAAGAAACGGAACATTTGTGCTCGGGTTGGTTTTTTTCTTCAGATAAATTTCGACTTTTTAACTAGCCATTTTCGACGGAATTTTTTTTTAATCATTCGAAACTTAAATTTGAAAAAATTTTTTACTTGCGATCATTTTTTGTAAAGTTGTGGGGCTTTTAAAAATTGCAATTTTGGCCAATTCGGGACAATTAACGCGCGATATATTTCGCGCCATTAACGCATAAGCGGAGGTTTAATCCGCATTAGAATCGATCCAAAATGTTAACAGGAAGCTCATATGCCATAACTGATTTGTTAATAAGAGCAAAATCTATCACTTTGTACTTAATATGGCGTGTGGGTTGATGTTTTTACAAAAAATCTCCACTTTTTTTTCCCAAAAAAAAATTATAACATTTAAATTTTTCATGTTATTACTGCTCCATATAATTTAAAAAGCAGTCGGAACATTCAGAGTTTCACCCTGATACGAGCAGTCTTGTTGCGTTTTCCTGTTAACTAAGTTGCTAGCCTTTTTGAAAAATATGAAATTTGAGGTAATCAATGCTTTGCGTCCTTTTTGTATCAGCCAAATTTTGCCGTTTTATAAAAAGTGTGTAATTTATACAAAAATATCGATCCAATACGGATTGTTTTGCATTCGGTATTTGAATTAAAAAAATCCAGTCCTTTCGATAAAAGACAAGCTTAGTTTCACAGCTAAATTTTTTTTCCTACAAATCATGGCTGTTTTTCTCTGTTATCGGAGACTTGAGTTATTTGTTATGAAACCATTGATTATCTTGGGTAGAATTTTGTGTAAGATGTTTTACGATGGTGCATCTGATTATCAGAAAACACAAGGATTAATAGGCGTTCCATAAAGATGGTTTAATCGGGTATGTCTACTCATATTTGATATTATTCGCAACTTCTTAGGCAAATCCAGAACCCTTAATACATCACAAATTAGGAAAGGCTTAAAGACTTAAGGATCTTTTTCCAAGTTGTAATGAAAATTCCCGTATATAATATTTACATGAATTACATGCTAAGAACGAATAATGCAGAAAAATAGGTAATGTGGGTCTTTATAATAATAAAAAACTACAAATGATACTCTGAATTCGTTTTTATTATTTTTGCAGAGCATTGATGTGAGAATAAACAAATATGGATCTAGAAATGATAGCAGATTTCGATATTTGTTTTTATTGCTCAACAGAACAAAAATTAATGCAAGCTGTTTTCCCATAAAATTGCAATTAAAAATGAAAGTTTTGATACGTTTTGCAATGCAACTTCAGAGCCAAAAGCCTTTATCATTTTGATCCTGAAACATTTTAGTATAAATTGGCATCCCTGATGCTTTTAGAAAACATCCATTGTATAATCCCAATGCTTGTCCCATGCCCCATTTGGATCCTATATTGACCCAAACGTCGCCTTAGTTTGATTAAAGTTACTGTTTTGATTAGAGCAAAAAAAAAGCTTCTTCGATGACAGCAATCAAATTGTTTCCTTTGAACGTACCGACAAAACCTTATCATGTTCGAATAAAACATTTGTGGGGGGGGGGGGGGGCGGACGCCTTCTTCTCAGGGATTCGACCCCCTGCCGACCCAAAGGTTCCCCCTTTGGTACTTTTTAAGACATCCATTTTTGGCCGAGCGACCCTAAAATTTTTCTAAAGGCGCCTTGGGCGCCAATATATACTAACTTTGAGGGGGAGCGCGCGCCAAAAAACGCGATTTTTGTCAAAATATTCCAAAAAGTGCCCAAAAACTGCTTTTTTGATCTGTTCTTTCAAAAATTTGCCTGCGGCCACAACAGCGTCTTTTTACTGGTCTAGGAGAGCTCGGAAAAATCAATTTGGTCGACCTAAAAAGAAAGGTCGTCAAAATTGTTTTCAAAAATTTTTGAAAATCCCCCCTCGAGAAAATCCTAGATCCACCCCTGGACGTACATATACCATAAAATGCGCTTTTCCAGTGCACTGGTTGGCTTCGTAATGGGGGCAACGATAAATTTGTATAAAAGTTTCAAAAAAATTAAGAGCAGAACTGAAGAGGCAGGTAGGACAAGAAGGATAGAGAAGAATTTGGAGGCCGACTTGAGCAGCAATAAGTCTGGGGGAAGAAGGGGGGGGGGGCTTTATGACTTGACCTGAGCTAGCCGGCCCAGTTTTGTAACCTGCACTTCAAAAGTTTGACCGATCAGATCTGTTGTTTCAATTAGCTTTCTATAGTTTCTAACTGAATGTATACGCGATAATTTTTCTCTATGCTTTTCTCTCTTTTATTTTCCGCCTTTCACAGTATTTGCAACATGGTTGAAAGAGTTTTTACGTTAAAATTCGTTAACTATGATTAAACATTCCAGCGGAGATAGAAAAAGAAGTAGCCGCCAACTCCCCTTCCTAGTGGCTTCGACCCCATGTCCATCCAAAAGGTGCTCCTTTGGTACTGTTATTTCAGTTTCAATTTTGGCCTGGTTTTCTTGAACAGGATCATTGGGTTATTTTATTTTCAAAAATTCACTTTTTACGGCGGAAATTTGGCAAACCAAAAAACACTATCTGACTCTCAAAAACAATCCTAGATCCGCCCCACAGAAGATATTGCGTGAAAAGCAATAACAAAAAAGTGTGTAAAAAAGTCTGCGATACAAAAAGTACTCAACAGAAAATAAAATGCGGGGTTCCTCAGGGATCAGTTTTGGGTTCACTTCTATTTCTAATTTTTATCAATGATCTCCCCGAGATTCCAAAAAAACAACGTAGTTCTTTTTGCTGATGACACTAATCGCGATAGCGAATTTTTGGAAGAAAACTATGATCTGGATTTGAATAACATAGAAACATGGATGGCAGCAAAAAAAAAACTTACGATGAACCAAGACAAAATCGAAACATTTGTAATCAGTTTAAAGAAATTAAAACCATTGATAAAGTTTGGAGGGAATGTCTTAAAAGCAGAAAATGATGTTAGATATTTAGAAGTTCAAATTGATTGCAACTTTAGTTTCACTGAACATATCTGAAATGTGAAAAATAGATGAACAAAATTCTTTTAGTTTCTCTACCAAAATAGAAACATGTTATCGGTTGAACACTCATTTTCGGTTGAACAAATCGATTGAACAAGAGTCTACAAAAGCTACATACAACCAATTTATCAATATGGAATACTGATTTATGGCTGCACCTCAAACAAAAATCTAGATAAATTACAGAAACCACAATTTTTTTTATGAGAATAATCACCAGGAAAAAAAATTCGACGAAATGAGATCGACGAGACGAAAACTCAAAGTTCACTCAATCAATGAAATACATATATACGAAGTCTATAAAATATTAACAAAAGTTATAAGAAAACAATAAACAAGTGAAGATGTGAATAATTTTATAACATCAAAAGAAGTAAGTTAGCATCTCCTAAGTGACACACGGATTAGAACATTACAAACGCGATCTGTAATGAATAAATTTAATAAGAAGAAAATGAGTGAGCGAGCTATTCTTTTCGATAAGACTGTCAAATTAGACTGTAAGACTTCGTTAAAGATAATCCAAAGCTCAGCAATTAAATTAGACACTTTTGCTTAAAAACTCGGAGACCTATATCTGCATGATACTGATTTCTGTTCAAAGATTTTTTGGTGAAAACTGGGTTGATTTTTTTGAAGACTAACTAGTTTGTTTCATTTAAAGAAATTATGAGTAAAAATCCTTGGTCTTTATGGTTTAGATCTACATCAACAAAAACGGTTTATACAAATTTTTAAGTTTTCAATTGGATAAAAACAAACAATATGGGTTCTGATTCTCCAAATTGCTCTCAAATGTCACCTGCAAACAGGCATGCAGCCGTAAAGTCCAAAGACCAATCGAATTGACCAAAATTATGCATGATTCGTAAGCGAATTTATCATGATTATTTATTTATCTTAGCGGTTATTTTATAATAACGTCAATTTAGCCAATCCTTCAATGCAGGTTGCTTGCTGAATTTGTACTAAGGATCTACTAAAAAATCTTCACCCGTCACCTATGAATAAAAATAGTAAATTAGCACAGAGCTTTTTATTGCAAATTTGAAATTTGCTGCATTCTGATTGGTCAAAAATTCAACAATTTTAAGATACTTAACAATCTCCCACCTTTCTTGAAGGGGGGAGGGGTGGAAAGATTGTTGAGTAGATCCGTGATATGTATTTCTTTAACTTACCTCAGTGACTTCTGGACTTGTTGGTGTGAGCTGAAGTTGCCGGAGAACATTAATGAGCTCAAGGGCGGGGATGCCGTCAATGTCCTGCTTGTCAAACTTGTCAAATGTCTCTTTGATTGACGCAATCTGTTCAGGCGTCAGATTGTCGTGCTTGTATTCCTAAACAGTAGTTACTCACTACATATCGGATATCCCAATTAAGGTTAATTAATAATCAAAGAAGGCAGCGACATATTTAGACCTCCCCTTCACACAGGGGTTCGACCCCCTGACAACCCAAAAAATCCCCCTTGAAACTGTTTTACGCCATCAATTTTTTGGCTGAACAACCAGGAAGTTTTTATTAGAACGTCTTTGATGCCAAAAAATGACAAATTTAAGGCGGGATCGACCAGAAAAAAACGCAGTTTTATAAGGACAATAACTTCAAAAATTTGCGTTATAACTTCAAAATATCGTTTTTGTCATTTTCTAGTTCAAAAAATCGACGGCAGTACAGACAAAGATTTAAAAAACTTGAGTCTCTATAAAAACTTTGAGAGAGCTCGGAAAATCAATTTGATAGAATTTAAAAGAGGCGACAAAATTTTTGAAATATTTTTAGAAAACCCGCACCCTCCCCTCGCGAAAACCCTAGATATGCGCCCTGAAAGAGTGCTCAAATCGTTGGGTCTGCAATAATTTCATTAATTTTGTCAAAGCATTAAACCATCTAGCAGAATTTTTCAATTTCCAAACATTAAATTAAGCATTCAATCCTTTATTTAAAACGAAAATGCCTTCTAGATAGTTTAATACTTGGACAAGTTTTAATTAAAAGTTTGTCCGAGTGTTAAATCATCTAGCAGACCTTCGCATCGTCGGGAGGCAAACATACTCAGATTCAAATTTCAATTTCACCAAAAAATTGAATTTGCGTACTCGATTATAACTTGATTATGATTTTTTAGTCAAACAGGCAGAGTTATTGTGGCGCTCTTGAATGAAAAGAAAAGTCAAAGTTCGAATTGACACAAAAACGAATGGTTTTGTATGTTTCTTGTAATGCCAGAAGGCATCAAAATATACGAATTTGGAGAAAGTTCACTAATCATGACAACAAAACGCAATCCAAATCACTTTTTTGAAAATCATTTTGAGACCCGCGTTTCAGTGATTTCTTTTTATCAGAGATGAATCATTTGTTTGGAAAACACTCAAAATCAAACAATAAACGACTTCTTTTTAACCGCCAAAAGACATGCCACAATTTAGTTTTTTTTTAATTAATCATTTAAACTCAAATTTCAAAACGAGCAAGTGATTGTCAAGGCTCAAAAAACCGAGTGAGTAAATTAGGAATGTGTCCAAATTAGTACCTTGTTTTTTGAAAATTAACTGCAAATTCAAGTTTTTACTCTCTAAGATGACTGTGTTCATTGGCCGTTTTGGATAACTTTTACCTCAAGTTTCAGCAAACTTTTTGCATAAAACAAGAGCAAATAATCAGAGTTATCCTCTATGAAACTCTCAATATCTGGCATCGAAGACTTACTACACATGTAACCAAAACTGTCACCAGATTGAAACCAATCCAAGATAATTTTTGAAACAAAAATTCGATTGAAAAATGCTTGTCGTACAGTTTTTTTTCAATGAAAGTTGTATGACAAGCATTTATTTCATATGTCTCCATATATGAATTTGTTTGATAGGCTTTTTCTTGTATGACGTCAAACCGGACAGTGGATAGAATCAAGCGCAAATTCAGATGTTTTCTCTCTGAACTGCCTGTTTTAAAGGATGATTTTTGACAACTTTCACTTTGTCAAAAATCAAGTTATTTAAATCAAGTTATTTAAAAGGGAATTTAAATCAAGTTTGTGCGTGGACCAAGTGGAAAGGGTCAAAGCTACTCTCTGCGAAATTTTTAAAATTTGGTTTCAAGGACTTCTTAGAATCAGAAAATGCCAGTTCTTACCTATCAGCGCTAATTTTAGCCATATAATAGATGTGAAACAATCTAAACGAATAGCTGATTTGTTCAGCGTGAGAATTTTACTAAACTCAGCTGTTTCTTACAATTTCAATCGTTTTGAAAAACTCAGAGAGGGTAGCTCTGACCATTTGCCTTGGTACATGTACAATTTTTTTTTCAAATTTTTCAAAATTTCAGTGATTGTTTTGCAAAATCATCCTTGAAAAGAGGCAGTTTAGAAAAAAAAATGCGCTCATTTTGTCCACTAGTGCAAGCTGGGACTACCCTATGTTTTTCAAACTGAGCGAAAAAATAATAAACCGCCGAGTTAAACTTGCTCCGTCTATTTGAGAAAGAGATTACTATCTAGTGCAGATGAACATTTAATTGGCAAGTTTCTGATACAAAATGCTGATTTTTTAATAGAGTGTTGCTCCAATTGTTTGCTCTTGGTCTATGTAAAAATTTTGTGAAAACTCGAATTAATTTTATCCAAATTGGACGCAATTAAAACAAGCATCTTAGAGGGTACAAACTTAAAATTACGCTTGATTTTTGACGACTAGTGTAGTTAACCAACTACAAAGATGTCTTGGGTTTTTCATACTTATATTCATAGTTCGCTTATCAAATTTTTTGGTGGAGAGTAGGCCGCGAACGTTTTAAAAAAGCCAAATATATTTGTTTATTCTTAAAAGAGTTTAAAATCGCCATGAAAAGTTTTGTTATTTATATTTAGATAAAATTCCCTGCATGAATTCTATTAGCGCTACAATTTTCTTAATTGTTCTGCATACTTGGGTTGTCGATTCAAAACGCAGTCGTTTAAACTGGTTTGAACAAAGGACTGGTTTGATCGACTCCGCAGCTGCTGGACAAAACAGGGGAAAACGTGCATACAACGGGTGTCCGGACCCAAATAAGGGCAAGTACTATCATTTCATAAATAAGCACAGCATTCGAGGTCCGCAACTTAAGTCTCGACCAAATTTTGCGCGAGATGCACTAGTGGAAAAAATTAAGCGCAAACTCCAGTTTTTGATGCTCGAATTATGTTTCGAATTTGACAGTCGAGAAAGTGCAGCTTTGATACTAAAAATCCGCGGTCGACAATACGGTAGATTTAAGTCGAGCGCAAGGTCAAATCATACCCAGTTTCGGTCGAGAAGATCAAAACATAGGTCGAGCACAACAAAACGTCCCTAAATTTGGTCGAGAAAGTCTGAAGAAAAGTCAAGCACAGTCAAGACAAAGGTCAACCTAATTTTTTCAAAACTTTAACTTTTTTGAAGATTTATAGTTATTTTAAATTGAAACTGAGCATGCTGAGAAAAGACCTACAACAATAAGAGCAATCAGCAACAATCAGTTGAGGAGAACTGCTTACCGCAAACTAGAAGCTAGCTTCATAGTGAACCCTGAAAATTTTCGAGATCTACGGGTTCTTGATGCTAAAATTTTCACAAAAATCAGTTTACAGATCAACACTTTCGGCCCAGACGTGTAAAGAAAATGAAAACAACCTTGGAAGTCTCAATTTGAAAAAAAAGAACATATATAATTTTGAAGCTGTATTCTCCCCAACACCCCCCCCCCCCCCCCCCCCCCCTCACTTCACACGAGCTTCATTATATTAGTGTAACGAATGGTTTTACGAGGATGAAAATGAATCCCAAATATGTTTGTCGTGGCCTCATTAGTCCGCATGTAATTTTTTATTACAATCGGACAGTGTGGTCAACAAGTTTACATGTAAAAACTTGCAGGTGGGGGGGGGGGGGAGGAAAAGGCCAGAAAGTCTAAACATTTCAAGTATGATTTCAAAGTCCTGTCATGGTCGGAAAAGTAGCAACTTAGTTGCTGTACGCTCACGCGAGGCTGGTTCAATAGCTAAGCAAATATAGAGTTCTAATTAACAAACTTATTTATCATTGCTGTTTTTGGTATGTTAAGTGCTTTTTGAATGTTTTTTTTTTGCTACTCCCTAGCAGGTAAATTAGCAATTCTCAAACTGACGAGAATGCATGAATAATTTGCCCGAGTGCATTAAAGCCAATGTTTTCAAAAACATATAAAATATTTGAGAAAACGCTCAAAAAAGGGTATATGCGCTTTAGTCTGGAAAATTGTTTGTGTAAGTAATCAGATTTCAACCACTACCTAACCTTACTGTAATGATTATTAGAGAATTAAAGTCAAAAAATGCAAATTCAGGTGTTTTCGTGAATAGATAAAATACTGTAAATTATGAGTTAAGTTTCTGCGCGGTGAAGGTCATGCAAGAGTCTGGCTAAGCTTCTCGCGCAAGATTTTCCAGTTGAAGAAAAAGTAACGCATCAAACTTAAATTCTGGATTCATTGAGATTAATTTCGTAAGAATTTATATCTTGCAAGAATTTTGCGAGATTACTGCAATAACTAATTCCATGTGGACAAAACAAATCTTCATATTTCCTATCGAATAAGGTTTCTAATCTAAGAGGATTTGGGTTATTAGTTCATCCAATTTTAGATGTAAAGAAAAAGTTGGACTCTAAGTTATGGGTTTTGAAATCGACATACCGTTTGTTTAATTAAAATAACTCATTTTCCATTAAGAAACTGAATTGAACTACTGCAATTCGGGATTCTCAGACCGTTTCCATGTCAAGCCTCTACATTGCTAAAGGGAAACACAGAAAACAGCTTCAAAAGCGTTAAGAGGCTGGCTAAAAAGCTAAAACGTTTGAATCAAAGGTGGTGTTCATTTTTTTTCGCATTTTTAACTGAGTTAGCGAAATACGTTTTGAAATAAAATGTTGAAAATAAAGTGAGCAACCGATTGCGCTATTTTTCTCTTCTTGACATCCTTTAGCTTTCAATAAAAAATGCTCAACAACGATAAAAAATAAATGTCAATCATGTAAAAAATTATAATTTTTTGTTGTTTTCATAAAAATATGATTGCTCAAAAGCTCTTTGAATTTCATGAACGAAATATGATAGACCTTTTTTGGTTAAATTTGAATCAGTTTGAAAAACGTGGATCAATAAGTGCGTTTTGCATCCTTCTGTGAAACATAAAATAAAATAAAATCTTGCGTTTGTAATTAGAGACCGTAATTTGACTTCTATTCAGCAAAAAATGAACATATTAACGCTAGTGTGAACAAATCATAAAGTTTCTGCTAAAAAAACAAAATTTTTTTCGGAGCCCAAATTTTCCAATTTTTTTTATTATTTTATGTTTTTTTTCTGCGGTTAGGGATGGAGAAAGGAGGAAAAGAACCAAAGAAATTGGAAAATTTTGGGCTCCGGAAAAATTTTTCATAGGTTTTTTTTGTTTTTTTTTGGCAGAATTTTTTTGATTTGTATTTGTTCACACTAGCATTGATAAGTTTATTTTTTGCTGAATAGAAGTCAAATTACGGTCTCTAATTACAAACGCAAGAATGGCGCAAAAAGAATTAATTCTAGCTGAAGTTGATTTTATTTTAGGTTTCACAGAAGAATGAAAAAGTCACCTATTGATCCACTTTTCTCAAACTGATTCAAATTCAACCTTAAAAAGGTCTATCATATTTCGTTCATGAAATTCAAAGAGCTTTAGTACAATCATATTTTCATGAAAACAAAAACTTATAATTTTTACATGATTGATATTTATTTTTCCTACTGTCTGTTAGCTAAGTTGTCTAGTTTTGTGTAAGTTTTTTATTTAAATTTTTCTTAAAAGTGTTTTTGAAATTTGACAAATTTGTCAATAAAATGTTCTAAATCGGAGATATATCAATTGAACTGGATTAACCAAAAAGCTACTCATTCAAATCCCAAACACTTTTCCCATAAATTTTAACCTCGTGCAATTAACCTCGTGCCTTTTTGCCGGGCAGTACAACAGTGCCGAAGTACAACAGTGCCGAAAATGAAAACTTTGTTCAACAGTGCCGAAAATGAAAACTTTGTTCAACAGTGCCGAAAATATGAACAAATTTCCACATACTAAGTGCGGCAATCAAAAATTAAACGGCAAACGTTTACAATCTTAAGTGGCCCTTAAAGATTTTGGGAGAGAACATTTGCAATTTGGGAAAGAAAATTTTGGAATTGGAGTGATTTTCTTTGAAAAAACCGAGGATTAAACCAATATCGAATACGACTTTGACCCACCCCCCCCCCCCCCTCCTTTCTTTCTTTTTCACGACAAAACTACAAGTAGTCGTTTTGATTATAGATGCAGCTGGGTTCTGTAGTTGCATAACAGAACAGTCGGACGGCAATGCAGATTGTTGCAATCAAAATATTGGCGAAGCGGTCAGCAAAGGGTGTATGAAAGGCGATCAATATGATAATCCAACGGGCGAATGTAAAGAAATTCTAAAGAGATCTCAGGATTGCGCTGATGCCGACTGGATCAAGCCGGATCAAGTATTCAATCCAATCTGAATATTGCAAAAAAAATCCTTTTTATTAACTTTTTGGGTAAGAAACGGTGAGAATGTCCACACCCAAACCTTGCGCACTCCTTAATAAAAACAAAGGAAGCTATCAGTTTTGAAATTTTGGATTTTTTTTGCTGATTTTTCTGCCCCTTCAGCTACTATCAAGAATGAAATATCAAATTTTGAAACTTTTTGGAACCTGATCTAAACTACATTTTATGATTGGATAAATTAGATGTTTTTATCACTGTAAAGTATTTAATATTAACCAATCATGATCCATCAAACTAACAACCCACTTATTTGTAAGTGCTGAAATTACTTGTAATTACAGCACCAGATAGATTTGAATTTAACTTAGAAATTAGTTGCCTCTCCAAGAGAACTTCAGCAGCCGCAATAAACCAGTATACCCTAGATCTATTGAGCCTAGCAGAGATTAGTTAAACAACCTGAGACTAGATAGTATAAGAGTAAGATTAGGATCGGTATTAGACTAAGAAGTTGCACGAATCTATCCGGCCGAAAATAAGATAGCGTGACGAGCAGACGGTGTACCCTATCCGAAATTACTCTATGAGTTAACCACCTCGGTCCTAACTCATCTGGGGCGACCATAAGTCTCGAACAAGACCTTAATAGCTTAGAATTAACCAAAAATAGATTAGAATTTAGACAAAACATTTTTAAAATGTTATACGACGATAATTTAATCGAAATGTCTCTACGACTCAATAGATCAGAGCCAATATTCCGAACGATAACAGAACTACCCGGAATTGCAAGAAGACCTCGAACCAGAGACGACATACGACAAAATAGAAACTTACCAAATAGTTATATGATAGTAAGGCAAAAACCAACACAAACTTTTATATTTAGAATTTTATTAGCAATGAATTTAGATTTTCATTTGCAAACATAAAACTTTGAAGTCAATCTTCATAATCATTTCAGGCGCTAAAACAAAACTATTAATATACAATAACGATTGATAAAAAGATCTCAAATCGTTTTCCTCAAAATTCTGCAGTACTATATAAAACATGTTTGGAAAATATTTATTGAAAATCAAAACAAAAATTAGTAGCATGACAATAAACTGTTAGTAATCATAAAATCATCAGTTGTCCCAGCTTCATCACTTGAAACATAACAGCATTCATAAGCTCACTAATATCATTAAAAAACTAAATCTTTTTCTTAAACAAATTTAAACCATTTTAAACTTAAATTCACTTAATTTTAAAATCAGATCATCAAGGCTTATCCTTGGATCTTAATTCATTTTCTATTTAATTAAATTTTAAAACTTGATCATCAAGGCCTATCCTTGGATCAAAAAGAACAATTTTGTTCTCCCCCACCCACTTAGCTAGTGTCTAACGACCTCAAACGTCGATTCACTATCCAATCCTTTCAAAAAACCCAAGACTAATAGAAATTTTTGAACAAAACTAATCATTCAAATTAGGATAAACAGTGAAGAACTTCGGTTATTCATCCTTCACTTGAACCCTCCTCTTATCAAGACCCAGGATAAATCTTAGACTTAGTAAGTTTAAAATAGTATCTAACGAATTACTCGCGTTCTAATTATACCTGAACCTTGTGGATCGATTTACTATCCTCCAACCCTTGAACACAATCACTACCCCTAAGTAAGATTAAGTAAGTTAACACCTTAGCTTATACTAGCCACGAGAAAGTAAAAAATCATTCTTCGGAATCGATATACTTTTCTCTCCAACCCTGAAAAAAAAGACCCAGGTTAAGCTAACCAAAAAATCGTAAGGACTAACAGGTTAAGAAAATAGAAATCATCTAACAACTTTTTGCATCCGTCATCCTAAACCTTATATCATTTAAAAATCTAGGAAACAAACAAACAATCGTTTTACACAACTGTGAAATAGATAACAAAAAATACGATCTTGTAATCACACCTCATACACAAACAGTTGGATATATTAGAACAAAACGACAAACACTAAAAAGAAAAATAATAAACAAACAAAGACAAATCACACGAAAAAGATTTTCAAAAAATAGAAACGCATTTTCAGAATCAGAAGCCAGCAATTTAGATGAACTTTATAAATTAAAAGAATCAATTGATAAAAATTGTCCCATTCACGATCAATTATATTTTTCCGACTCAGAAACAACTTCAAATTCATCAAAAAGAGGAAAAAGACGAATAAAAAAGCAATATAAACACAAACCAGTACACTTATATAACTGGAATCAACCAATTAGACACATCGATAATTACCTATTAACAGTCATTAAACGAAAAAATGAGCCAAACACACACTCCAAGTGAAGATAGTCCAGATGATGACGATATCTTCCCCTTCCTCGTAGATGCACCCAATGATAGAGGGCAGCATATATTTTGCAAGAATTTACTCCTAAATTTGTTTGAACCCGGAATCAGCCCATGTAAAACAGAGATCCCAGATGTAAAAATCAAAAGACAAATTATTGATCACTATCTGAAAGATATATGTAATTTGACACAACACTACGGAATCTACACCATAGAATTCACCTCACCAAACCCGAATCACCGCAAATATGTAATTCAAACAGACGACCTTGATTTAGAATTTTCAAAAGTATTCTCAGAATATATAAAAAGCATACAATATCATAACTCACAAAGAGCAAACTCCATATTTACTAATGAAGTTTTTGCAATAATATATAGTTATATCTCAATATTAGAAAACGAAATCCCAATCCCAAATGTCTCACCGACAGAGACATCTAAACATATAAGGGTACGACATGAAATCACACTATTTTCAACTTTCCTACATATAATTAAAGAAAATTTTACTAAAGATGAAGTTTCACAACATACAAAACATGACTTACAAAAAATTTTGGCATGGTTTATAATAGATTATTTCACACATAATATAGATTTAGTTTCACAAGCAAGAAAAAATTTTAGACCTCAAAATTCAAACGATGATACCGCCATCACAGAACAGTCAGACTACATTTGGGACCCCGAATGGTCTCATTATGCATTCATAGATTTCCCACAATCAATCTCAAGTCAAGCAATAAGTACAATATCTTATACAAGAAATTATGTAAGAGTAGTACCATTAACCATTGACGCAACACCATTAAACTACAATACATTTTTACCTGATACTCGAAATAACAGTTTAAACTCGAAAACACGCAGAACGTTCACAAGAAACAATTTTGCGGAACACAATTATAATTACACACATTCATCAAAAACAAACTATCACCCACGAAAAAACAATAATAATCAGATAAGATCTCAATATTGGGATAATCCAATGGCAACAACCAACTCAGTAAATTTTCAAACTAATTCACATCCTCCACAGGATCGTAGTGAAAATTACCCATTCTTTCAACAGAATAAAAATAAAAAACAAGCACCTCATCAAACGGATTACCTATCCTCTGATGAGGATTATTTACAAACAGATATATTTGCACCATATACCCAAGAATATCGCGGACAAGGAGTGCAGAAACCATATACATATCATAGAATTTTTTCTCCACACCAGATAGATACACAAAATCAACAACCAATACAAATGCAAAACCCAATTAATACACAATCCTTTCAACCAATTCAGCCACAAAACCCAATGATTACACACTCATATCAACCAACACAAATGCAAAATGAAATACCACTTCCATATTATCTTCAACAACACGAAATAACAAAAAATCAACTTTCAAATTTTTCACAAATGCCAAATGCAGCAGAATCATTACAAATGACAATGAATCCATACCTTATGGGTGGATCATCAATAACATCAAACAAACCATTAATGGTATTCACAGGAACAGACCCTGAATATTCTGTAGAAGATTATTTAAATGCAGTAACAGCAAATTTAATTTTAAATATAGGACCTGAACCAATTAATACGCCACTACATCAAAACTGGATACATCGACGCACAGCGTTGATACAGACAACCTTAGACGGCGCAGCCCACAAATGGTTTTCAGTATTGCCTATAGAAATAAAATCAAATTGGAAGAGATTTACACAAGAATTTTCAAAAATGTTTGACTCCGAAAGAAATAAACAACAACAAAGAGTTTTATGTAATGAAATTCGCAGATTACCGAATGAAACCATCAAACAATTAGCAGTACGTATCAAAACACTAGTTCGAAAAGCAGATTCATTAAATACACACGATTATAAAACAACAAAAATGACAGAAATCTTAATGATGACCTTAACACCTCAATTAAGGAAAATAGCAATAAAAAAGAGAGCATCCAATCCCTCCTCAATTCGAGAGCCCGATTTAGATTTTCGAAAACTAGTAGACAAGCTAGAGCAAGCGGAAATCACAATGAAACTTGAAGAAACAGAAAATCAGAAATTACAATATGTTAACCGAATCGAAACAAATACCACAAGTATCAACAATATACAGGAATCAGATACGGACCTTGTTGAAAAAATCACTGAAATACTCAATATTTATGAAAAACACCCAAACTTTAAAGGCAAACCATCTTTCAAAAAATGGTGTAATTATTGCCGACGATACGGACATAGTATTTCTGAATGTAGACAAAAACAACAAGATAATCAAAACAAACCTCAAAAATATAAAGAACCAAATAAATCATTCTATCAGTACATGAAGAAAGATCAAAATCTACCGAACAAAAATGTATACAGCAACAACAGTTCAGGAAAACCACTTCCGAACAATACCAATTACACGAGAAATCAATCACCATATAACCCAAGTTATAGAGGAAGATCACCAGAACGAAGAAATACACAAAATTCGTCACAAAATCATTACAATAGACCAAATAGTCGAAATAACTATTCCAGATCAAATTCAAATACAACACAATTTGTTTCTAGATCTAATTCCCAATCAAGGAATAGATACTATCCAAACAATCAGTCACGAAACTCATCATATAATAGGAATAGAAACTACTCCAATAATCTAAATAGAAGTTATTCAAACAACCGAAATCAGAATTACCCGAACAATCGATCAAGGAATAACTCATATAACAGATCAAACTATCACAGATCAAACAATAATTATCAAAATAGATCACGAAACAATTCACAAAATCGACATTCAAGTTATAATAATCGTTATAGAAATTATTCCCAATCACCACACAGAAATAATAATCATTATAACAATTCCAACAATCGCCACAGAAATAGTACACCTAAACATCAAAGACATATAAACCAAGTACAATCAAATCCGGAAACAACATCAGACCCCCCAGGTATTGATGACACAGTAAATGACGAACTACAACTAAATCAAATAAACTGTGGATCATCAGATTCAGAAAGTGAAACAGAAAACACTACCTCGATTAATATGATAACAGTCGAAAATGACTACGAACCTATTATATATGAACAACCTTTTTCATCACATATATATGAAAACCAATTAGAACTCCTTCACAATTTTTATATTGAACCCATCCATTCCACACAAACAACACAAGAAACTAACGAAATCAACACTACAAATAAATCCAATGAAAATGACAAAACAAAATGCTTGAATACAAGTCACATCTATCAAAATATACAAAAAGAACAACCTAAAGAAAAAATTTGGACAATACCATTTCTTTTAGAAAGTCCAAGAAACAAAGAATTTCAACCACCAGATCTTGAAATTGATTTTCTAATTGATTCAGGAGCAGAATCAAATATAATAAACATTCCCACATGGAATGAGATAAAGACATTACACCCAAAACTAACGCCTCTTGAAACCTCCAGTAAACTAGCAACAGCACAAGGATCAACATTGGTAAACTATGGAAAAATTCAATTATTTCTTCTCCCTACAAGAACAATAGAGCAGAATAAAATTTTAAATAAACCAGTTAAACAAATATTTCATATCACTGATATTAAACACAATATCATTGGAATACCATTTATCTCTAAATATATACCAACAATCAACATCTTGAATAGTAAAATATTGATAAAAGATAAATACACAAAAACAAAAGACACATCCCTAACATTTTTTCAAAGATTAAATAAACAACCACCATTCTTTTCAAAATTTTATCCAATATATAACCAACAAAGAAAACACCTGAAACCACTATCAGGAAACATATATAATTTTTCAATAAAACAAGTACACCAATATGATAAAAAACAAAATAAACAACAACTCTATATGTCAGATTTTGAATTCAAACCTATCCATAAGTTTTTCAAAATGACAATCTCATCCATAAAATATTTGAAAAACTCGAATTCAGATATTATTTCTCTACATGTATACAACAATACACCCTATCAAGTAACATTACCTTTAGGACTTTTAGGCTATTGCGAAACCAACGCTACGATATCACCAATACACGAAAAAGCATACCGCGTAAATAATATACTCCAATTATTAGATATTTGTCAATCCACAATTCTTAATGAAGAATTATCCATAAATAATATAATAAGTAATGAAAAAATAAATAAAGACTATTTCACAAAAACCCCATATTTCAAACCAAGATTCAACATCAATAACTATACAGAGAATCAACAGAAATTTTTAACAATGTTTAACTTCCAACATTCACAAATAACACAAGACGAATTTGATAAATTAGCCAAACAGCTAATAAAATATTCATCAGTCTATGCAACATCCAAATTTGATGTTGGCAAAATCAGCTCATCACTACATCTCCCATTAAAACCTGACGCAGTTTTCAAAAAACAAAGAGCAAGTAAAGTACCAATTCACTTACACGATAAAGTGAACAGATTACTCGATATTTTAGAACAATACAAAATTATGTCACCGGTAAACAAAGAAGAACAACCAAAAAGTAACACATTTATCAACCCTGTTATCATCCTAGCAAAAGGAGAATCATTAAAAATAGTTCTAGATGCTAGATATCTTAATTCACTAATAGACGAATCAAAATGCAATTGGCCTATTGAACCAATACAAGTTATTTTAACAAAAATAAACGGAAAATACTTTACAACCGCAGATATGAATAGTGCATATAATCAAATGCCACTAGATGAACAATCGCGACGCTTAACACAATTTGTTATTGGAAATCAGCAATATGAATTCAACCGCCTATTCTATGGAATATCCATAGGACCAGCAGCATTTTCAGCTTTTATGAGCAAAATTTTTAGACCACTAATACTCGAGAAAAATGCAATCACTTATTTAGACGATGTTTTTATGCAACCACAGACAAAAGAAGAAATGTTCAATGTTTTAGAACACTATCACAAAATACTTCAGAACGAAAATCAGAAGGCCGCCCCCGATAAATCACACTTCTTTTTAACACGAGTTAAATTCTTAGGACATAATATAGAAAGAAAAACAATCACTCCATTAAAATCACGCATTGATGCTATTCAGAAGCTCCAACCACCAACAAACAAAAAGAAAATCCAAGAATTCCTTGGAATGTTAAACTTTTTAAGCAAATATGTCTATAAAATGCAATTATACCTAAGACCATTCTATAATATACTTAGACAACAAAATAATTTTGAATGGAACACAGAACATCAAGCACGATTTGAAGAAATTAAAAAAGTCTTAACTGAACAAATTTCGAATACAATTCCAGATCCAAATCAACCATTCTATGCAATGTGCGATGCTTCGAACTTTGGCATCGGCGCAGCATTATTACAATCACACAATGGTACAAACAAAATGAACCTTATATCAGCAAATTCTCGATTATTCACCCAAGCAGAGCTACGACTCTCAACTCTAATGAGAGAATGTACAGCCATAATATATACACTAACAGAATATGAATTTCTGATACTTGGATCAAAACATCCAACAGTTCTATTTACAGATCACAAACCAATCATTTTTCTCTTTACACAAAAATCCAATCCAAATCACCGAGTTTATAGATTTCAATTAATTCTAATGAAATTCCCAAACTTACATATAGTTTGGACAGCAGGAAAAAATCTTGCATTACCAGACACTTTAAGTCGAAATACACCACCTGAATTACTTACACGTAAAACTACAGTTGAAATACCCAAAAATATAAAATTCTACCTTGCAGAAAATGAAACATCACCCCGACTAGAATGCAAATATGCAGTAAAAACTGACGTTGAACAATCACAGATAAATAATCTACAACACTTTCCACTTTATTTAGATTGTCAAAATAACCACTACGAAGTTGATCTACTTGGAACATCAACTTTTAAACCAATTCCATATTCACAATGGATAAAAAATAACACCCAACAAAAAAGAGTAAAACAACACCCGCATAAAAAAGACCTTTTTCCATTAATTGAAAAAGAAAATCTAACTGATAAAATAAATTTATCAGGACCACAAACAAACGATTCAAAATACACAATAAATCAAGTTTTTGACCTCCATGACCCACTTGATACAATTCCTTTATCTAAATTAGAACTTGAAAACATTTTTCTCCCCCCAACAGATAAAATTACAATTATTACTTTGAAACAATATCAAAATCTTGACCCAGTAATTAGACAACTAAAATCATGGCACAAATATAAAACTGAACCCGTCAAAGCAGATACAACAATTTTAGGAAATAAAACACTCCTCCGATATTTTCGAAAATTTAATAATACAACGATTAATGAAAACACAGACCTTCTAGAATACCAATTAAATGAATCTACAGTTCCCTGTCTCCCTTTAAGTATGATTCTTATAGCTTTTAATATTTCACATACACAAAACATTAAAGGACACTCTGGATTAGAGAAAACATATTCAAATTTCATACAAAACTTTTATTTTCCAAATGCACCAATTTGGATAAAAGTACTATGCAATGATTGTATAGTATGTCACCTAAATAAACTTTATCCAAATCAAAAACAAATAGCACAAAAACAAGATTTTAAAGGACAAAGTTTGTACTTTAACCACCGTATTTCATTTGATACAAAAGGACCAATTTCACCCTCATCCGAAGGAAACTCCTACATTATGGTAATTGTTGACGCATTTACACATTATGTAGCACTTAACCCAGTACCACATTGTAACGCTTATTATGCTTACACAACACTTTATGAACACTGGATAGCTAAATTCGGACTACCAGAAATTTTAGTTACAGACAACGGTACAGAATTCATAAATAATGAAATCATCACACTATGTCTTTTATATAACATCAAACACAAACCACGTACATCTCACGCACCTTGGACAAACGGCTTAGTCGAAGGTATGAACCGTTCACTACAAGAATATCTTAGATGTATCATCAATGGAAATGATACAAGATACACCGAATGGTCAGCAGATGTAAAACTATTTCCCTTAGCATATAATTCACAAATCACGACAACTTTAGGAATGTCACCATATGAAATGGTTTTTAATCAAAAGCCACGCAAACCAATTATGTTTACAGCAAACTCTCATAAAAACGCACAAAGTTATTGTCAGCCGACTAAAGACTCAATTTGTTATAACCTACCTTTACACACACACGATGAAGATCATTTTCATCACCCACAAATTCTTAAATTAGCCTCCGGTACACACACCGAATGGATTTTAAACAGAGATAAATAACACAATGAAATTTACCAAAAAGTAACAAAAAAGTTGTTACAAAGGCAAAACATTAATGAGCAAATAAATTCACGCTTTACACCAGCCTCCGATTTAAAAATTGGAACATTTGTTTTAATACCCAATTTTAACACTCAAAAAGGAATCTCTAACAAATTACAACCCCTTCGTAAAGGACCATACCAAATAATTGCCAAACCCACTGATGTCACATATAAAATCACCGACTCAGACCAAAAAGAAATTGTTGAACATCGAAACAACCTATTACCTTATTACCCAAAAGAATACGCACTACGCGAACTAACTCAATTATATTCTTTCACAGGTTTAAAAGTTATTCAAAATAACCCACATATGGAAAATAAAACAAAGGAACAACATGACATTCACCTCGAAAACCAAAATAAAAAATCAACTACAACGAAAAACAATACAAAAAAGCTAGATCAAAATATACCTCAAAAAGAAAGAAAAAATAGAAAAATGACAGAAAAAATAATACCCCAAGAACAAATCGACAAATCAGAACATAGAGAGTCATCACGACTTAGAAATCAACCACGAAAAAACTATAAAACATTCATTCCACAATCTAAAATATTAAAGAAAGTCGAATTTCAAAAACAGTTTTAACCTTATATTTCATAATTTTTCCACCTCTGAAATATTTTGAACTTTCATTTTTCAAAATAAGATGCTGACAAACACGCGGCGATTCTAGTTCAAAGTTAGCCAATAGGATTCATCCAATCCGTCACCTTCTCTAACTCTAACACAGATCAACTAGACGAACGATATAAAACTCCAGGCATATCTATAACTATAACTTTGCGACCTCCAGGTCTAAAATAAGCAAATCACTCCAACTTGACAACTAAAATAAATATCACCATAATATCATAACCCTCCCTTATCTAATAACCCAAAGATCAACAATATTTCCCCAACTCAGACCTCAAATACCCCCCAAAACAAATCTGTTAACTTAGCCTAAAGTAAAAGAACGACCATTTTAATTAGCCTAAAGTATAAAAATCTCAAAAATACCCCAGATCATTTGACAAATAAAAATAAAGAAAAAGAAAACCTCCCGATCACCATAAAATTTGCCCCCAACAATTTTTCACAAAACTCAACCCACTTGTCAAAAAACCAATAAATAATTCGACCACACTTGAAAATTGCCTCAAACAACAAAAAATATTCGATCGAGAAGCCATTTCTTAAATGCTCTTCTCTCGACCAGTCAACATAATTCTTAACATTCTCATAAATTTTTAAACGATATTTAAACTTTTAATCATATTTCTTTTTGATACCTTTGAATCTTTTGTAATAATCTTAATCATTTTTTGCAATTTTTTCTATTCCATATTTGAACTATACCTCCAGCTTTCAAAAGCTATTGACTATATCCACAGGCACGATTCACAAAACTTATCTAAATGATACGAACCATTTTTAGTAGAACAGATATTTTTTTACTATTTGTAATCTTTATAACATTTCTATCATCCCTCATTTTGACAATATGCAAATGTATAAAGAAAGCAATCATCACATTCGCCCTAGCAACAATCCTCCTAATTCTTTTTCTAGAAGAATATTATAATAAACAAAAATTTTTTCATTAAAATAATAGATCAAAAACTATCAAAAATTGCTAACCAACAGTCACACAGTCAGTCTTCACCGACATCATCCCAAGATAACCCAACAACACCTTCAACTACCCAAAACCCCCAAACATCTACACGAATTTCCTTTCAAGATAACCCATATACCTTTGAAGAACGACATGCTCGCTTATCAGAACCACTAGAGCCAGTTCAACGACAAGCACCTCTAAGTGAACCAACATATAACTTATACCCAACATTACCACAAGAATTAAGTAGAATACGAAATCCTAGTCAAAACCAAAACACAGTCGAAATAAATAGACAAATTATACATCCTCGACCAAATAGAAATTTTCAAACTCCCCGAGTTCATTTTGATATACCCCAATCCCCATCACAAAGTACTCCAGAAAACCCCATCGGTATATTACCAGAAACCCCTACGCTTCTTTCACAACGTAGCACCTCAAGCCACCCTCAGATTACTTAGGTTCAACACCAACATCTGAACAAATACGTGAAAATCCCTTTAACCCTACAAACCAAACATCACGACTACCATATTGGACAACACATTCATTCACACAAGGTGAACCAAATTTAATCAATGATCCAATAGATATTTCTACGGATACAACAACATCCTCATCACTACCAGAAACATTATCATTACCATCAACACCATCAATCAGCCGGATTTCACCAACACCTTTTAACTTCAATTTCCCAAATAACCTCGACGCTAGATACCGAGAGCAATCATCAACAAATATCCGTTAAGACTAGATTGGAACACATTCACAGCACCTCCACCATTATTTGGACAACACCCAGAAAGTAACCGACTCCACAACTGGGCACTAAATAGACTACAATATAGACAAGACATCCACGAAGACATTCGTGATCATAACATCCAAATACTCCAACAAAATAGTCTACAATTAAAATTTGAAATCACGGTTAAATTAAACAACATTACTCAACATCCCTATCCATTAAACCCACCAAATATAACAGCTCAATCCCTACCACCACCATTTATAACAACTGAAGTAATATACAAATACGACAGATATACCAAAAAGACAATTGGTTACATCACATTTTATAACCCATACTCAGGATTGTCATACACATGTATATTCTAAAAACATTAATTTTTCTCCAACTCTTTTTCCTAGTAGCACCCAATCAAAACACAAACCCTTCCACCCAAACAAGACCCCAAGATTTACTAGTAACACATTACGATTGTGAAGAAAACGAACAAAAAACACTACACAAATATGCAATAAATCAAGTATCACAATGCGAAACAGAACCACAAGCTATAGAAACTACAAATGTAATAGCGACACTTTATTCAAAAGCCCGAGCAACAACAGTTATAGGATATAAATTTACAGCAACATTTTCTGAAAAGAAAGTACATTGTTCACAAGTCTCGAATGGAAATAAAAACCGACTTGACCACGAATCATTCTACCAGAGTAATATAGAACGACTTTTACATCTCAATCCCGAAGATTGTAAAAACGAGTTACTCAGACTAAATATCACAAAAAATAAAAACACAGATAGAAAGTTAGTATATTTCCAAGTTTTTTCAGATTCTGTACATCAAGCAGAAATTGAAAGATATCAAGGACATATAAAATTAGATGAAAAATACCCATACAACGGCGCACACGGAAGATTAACTTATGACATACACGATAAACACTGGATACCACATATTGGTATAAATAACCCATCAAACTGCAAAGCAGACAAAAAAAATAAAGGATATCAAGAAATAATGTTTTTCGATTGGAAAATACAACTCGAAAAAATACAACTCACACGCGATTTATCTGACAACACAATGATCTATCAAGGAATTAGATTACCTTGTAAAAACGATCAAGGCTATTGTGACCCTACAACACGAACACAAGCAACAATTGTTTGGTTCCCCGAAGACACATGTACAACATTTCAAGTAGCAAAAATACACGCTCGTATGATAAAATTTCACGAAAAATATTTTATACAGTCAATTCCATATGAACAAGTAAATCCATCACGAAAACAAAGTTCTAATTTTAGGAACATACACAATATAGAAAATAAATTGACACGTTTTCAAATATATCAAGAAACAGAACTTGCATGTAAATACAGAAACCCACTTCACAAAACACAATACTCCAAAATATTAGTTGAATACGAAAAAGAATTCGACATGACCACTGGAAAAGTAAAAATCGACCCATACGCCACAAGTCATCCTATAAACGAAGGAACATCATATATACCAGTTAATTTTCAAAAAAGTAAAGGTCAACCTGGTGGACATCTCAAGCCCCATGACACTAGAAGCACACGTTTACAAGAACTTTCACTAATGAATAGTACATATTTCGGTAATATCCACTATGATATTCACCTAGATATGAAATTAGACTACACAATTAGCCGCATTTTTCAAGAAATGTCACTCTCCGAATTAGAAACACTTCACCAACTATGCGAATTAGAAAGGACACAAATCCTACAATCACTTGCACTAGCAGTATTAAAAATACCCTACGCAGGATATTTACTATCAGGAAAAAGATCAAATTTTTTAGACTATGAAGGAAACATTTTATGGTTTTATACCTGTACCAAAAAAGTATCACCACTATATGTTTTTGAAGATAAACGATGCTATAAAAGAATCCCTATCTTTTATAAGAATAAAGTACATTTCGTTGACACACTTTCAAGACGAACCTATTTCTGGGATACCGCAGTCCCATGTGGATCAGAAAACAGCCACAATGTAGTACAACTGAACCCTGATGAAGATAAATATTACCTTCTTACCCCATATCCCACATTAATGCAATCACTCAAAAAATTTTCACCTGAAAGCATTAGAGCTATTGTTCGAAATCCAAATATTGACCTACAATCAATTGGAATATATTCAAAATCCGATATACAACATCACATTAGAACACAACAATTCCAAGAATTATTAACACAAATGGACACTATACAAAGACAATCAATTGACCAAAATTTACGCAAACTTGCCGAAACCGCAGGATTTGCAGATATTTATACACAAGATTATAGCGGATATTTTAAAGACATTAAAGACTATATATATCTCAACGGTGAAAAATACCGGCCACAAGATATCTCACCTATAAATATTTTTAGCTTTGTTACACTCAAAAATGAAACTCTTGATTTTTTAGGATGGCCCTATTACATCTTAGAAAAATTAACTATTCTATACGCAATTTTTAACTTTATAGGATTTCTTTTCTCTTTCTTAAAAGGAATCTATAATACATGCGCTATACACACACAAGTAAATAGACAAGCAAGTGTAGCACGCATCCTATTTGTAGGATTTTTTGGAATTTTTTCATCATCAATAAACAAAATTCTTTTAGACGCACAAATAAAGGAATACAACACAAAAATAGCAACAAGACAGAACACAAATGACGAAGAACATAACAATGTAGACATAACGCCTACAGCACCACAGTTACCACCCTTACCACATAACCATCCATTATCACTAGTCCCACAAAATTTTCGAAATTTAGCAATAACACATAATCCAAATTTCAGACCAACCATATCACAAAGTCCCATTCAACATATAATGACACACCATTCACTAGATGAAAATACATATGAACAAATTATAGAACAACCCCATACCACCGCTTTTCAGTCTCAAAATAATAATTTTTTTAGCCCACGATGAGCCGACAACTTGGATCCCTACACCGCTCAAATTCCCACCCAACCAACCTCAACACTCCAATTACAATAATTCCACTTTTTGCTTTCCCGCCACCCGATTTCCCAACCAATAATATAACATCAGGCATGAATTCAGACACTAATTCACATATCTTCTCAGTTTTATACTCCATCTCACAACTCAATAACCCAGATATTGAAACCCCTGATGAATTTGCCGACTCTGAACCATCTCCATCCAATAATTTTCAAACTAATCCCTCAGTTTTTTCGAAACCCCCTTTTCAACCAATCCCACCAAATAACCCACTCCCATCCATTTCTACACCCTCCTATGCTTCACAAGTTACCCCAACCTACTTTTCACTTCATTCAGACCGATCATCCAATTCTCCAGACACCCCCCAAATCTCCCAAGAACTAGATAATTTTATCACCTTACAACAACAACCCTTCCACCGTGACACCTCAACTATAAACCAGATTTCATCAACCATAGAATCATCAAACCCACCTACCCCTACACCCTCTTCAGCTTATACCGCATCATTAGCACCATCATCCACATCCACCGAATCATCAATTAGCACTAATAGAGCTTACCGCACTTTCAAAAGAAAATTCCCAAACCATCCATTTCCAACAAAACCAGGAACAGCCCGTGAATATATTAATCACCCAAATCACACTAACACGAAAGAATTTTTAGCAATCACCTTACCTTCATTTCCACAGTATACTTTGAACACCCCTAACGACACTAACAACACACGCAGTTTTGTAGATGAACACGTTTTAATGCCTACACTTCAATGGACATCATATTATCATTTTACTAACCCCCTTTGCCTACCTTTATCGAATACTCACATCGATATAGAAAGAAATCAAAATATGCTATATCGACTCACTAAACCACTAACACATAGACAATTTACTTATATAGGATATAAAAAGTCACTAAAAACATACACTGCACCCCGAGCTAACGAATATACGCTAGAATATTACGATCATAACATCATCCGAGCTAACCAAGACCAATTTTTAGATGATGATCGCTTCGCTAACCCACAAATCACAAAAATTTTTCATCAAAACACCATATGTTTTTACACTCAATATATTTGATCGCAAATTCGATCACATCATTTCTGAAGCACTAACCGACACACAAGCTTACGAAAGTTTTAAAGAAAAATTTCCGTTATTTTCACTAACCTTTCATTTCCTTGCACCACATGAACGAGATTTGCACTGCTCACACGACATTATGTTACGCACTAAACAAACCCACACATATACATATTACCGCTACATACAAAATCACTTTGACCTACACACTCCATCAAGACAACCACACCACCGTTTTCAATTTATTAACTCTAAATACACATCACCATTTTTTCTTAACTTCACATATTGCATCAAAGATACTAACCTTCACGGTATTCTTCGCAATTATGACCCCATAACCCAAATGTATATTTTTTGTCCCATCACGAAGACCTTCAACGCAGAAGAATCCAGACCCTTCCTTATCCCACATGAATTTATTCAACCTATAGAAATCCCCATATTAGAATTCATCCACAACACTAAATATAATCACAAATAATATAATCTCATCCAAAACACACCTTATGAGTTTGCAGTTGGCACTGAAAAACTAAAAACCATTAAAGCACTTCAATTGCTTTGGCCACTGCTTCAAACTAAAAACATCATTCGCATACTAGCAAAATTACTAACAAATTCCGACATAATCCACGACATCTTCCCCCACGGTTTTTCCCCCGACGACTAACAGGTAAGTATAGTTTATACATATTCTTAACTAATAAATTCAAATTAAAAAACTAACCATTCTTTATCCATGTCTTATTTAGATTTTTAGTCTTCATCCCACGATCATCTGCAAAATACACAAAGAAAAATAAAAAATAGAAAACTTCTTAAAATTGTTCAAAACTCTATTAATATTTTGCACCAGCTAAATTAAATAAAATTCATACCAATGTAGTAAATTAATTTATAAATTGTTTCCCAAGCAGTTTTACAAGCAGTAAATCTTATAATAATGAAAATTTGTAACTTAATTTTTCCCAAAAACTAGCAGTAAAATTGAAATTCTACGTAGTAAATTGATAAAACGAAAATGCAGTACTAACCTTTTGATATTTCTATTCACTCGCACAAAAATTCTATCCAAACTCGCACAGCTCGCCCACGAAGAATTGTTTAAATAATGAATTTCAGTTTCAAGTTTTCACACTGAACAACTCTAACACACGATAACAAGTTTCAAACTTTCCTTAATCCCGGTTGGAAAGGAATTATATACTAAACAAAACTAACCAATGCAGCTTACTAAACACCACAGATCATAGAATAACAGCATGACTAAAAAAGGAAACCAACGGTACCCAAACCGGATTAACCCAGTTTAAAACTGGATAATTTATTCTTTTGAAGACTATTATAAAGTCTAAGAAAGAAATAATAAAACACAAAAAAGTCGAAAGACAAACCCATACCAAAAACAATTTGCTTTTTGAAAAAAGGACACAACCAACGAAACATAAGAAAAACCACAATAAACCCAACATAAAACGTTATCACATAACAGGACCTCTCACAGAAACCGCACAAAATCATACTCCCACTCCTGGCCTAACCCACCAGAGAGGACGTCCTGAGCATGCTCTATAGCCGGCCTAACCCACCGCGCTACATCCACGCTTTGTGACCACACTCCTATTTTTAATAAGAGGTACTCAAGGGTGAGTAACTCTTCAAAAAACCAAACTAAAACAAAAAGCTTTTGTGAAAACAACTAACCAAAATCATAATTAAACACCAAACTAATAAAACTTTTATAAAATTTAAATTATACCTTGCAGTATATAGATCAGCATACAACACCAAAGACGAACATCCAAAGACAAAATGACCCCACTACACTCGAAAAAGAATGGCCAACCACAATCAATATGCCGCCCACAATCACAACTCAAAGGATTTAGAGTACGACTTGACTTCGCAGAAAAGGACTTCATTGAACTAGACCAATGACCACCTCGATGTTCAAGTATACGTACAGATCCGAGTAACCAGGCATCCCCTCCACGCACAATCTCCACGCCATTCCCAGACAAGGTCAAACACAAAAGAAGTTCTCTACATGAAACGAAAAAACCTGTCATAGCCAACCATTCTGAAATCAGATTTGAGTTTGTTGCGAAAACCCAGTCGTTGTCATGAGAAGACACAACGATTGAACCTGGAACTTCTCTAACAAGAGAACCCAGAAGAAATATGATGTTCGCCAAATACCAACGTCCATCATCCATCCTTTGAATCGCAGAAAGACTATTCTAAAAAACTCTGTAAAACCCGGATGGGTGGAACCTGATCTAAACTACATTTTATGATTGGATAAATTAGATATTTTACCACTGTAAAGTATTTAATATTAACCAATCATGATCCATCAAACTAACAACCCACTTATTTGTAAGTGCTGAAATTACTTGTAATTTCAGCACCAGAGAGATTTGAATTTAACTTAGAAATTAGTTGCCTCTCCAAGAGAACTTCAGCAGCCGCAATAAACCAGTATACCCTAGATCTATTGAGCCTAGCAGAGACTAGTTAAACAACCTGAGACTAGATAGTATAAGAGTAGGATTAGGATCGGTATTAGACTAAGAAGTTGCACGAATCTATCCGGCCGAAAATAAGATAGCGTGACGAGCAGACGGTGTACCCTATCCGAAA